>NC_137606.1:54707101-54714601 GCF_963280865.1 Gymnoscopelus braueri
CTCAATGAGGTTTTTTACCTGGTTAATAAAGGTTAAAAAGAAATCGCAAAAAAAAAGTTAAACAACTACTGGAAGGAGTCAGGTAGTGGAACCTGTCAGCGGTGATCACCGTTATCGACTTCCAAAAAACTTTGGACAGCATCCACAGGGCGGAAAAAATAAGGAATAAAAAAGAGACAACAACGTATCTACATATTTACACAAAGCATATCCATCCAAACATTTATGTGCATGAGATTTCTAAATAAGGTGCATGAGCATAGCAGCTGGTTTATGTACATGATAATTAAGGCCACGTTTAGACGACAACGGTCTCCAGAGAAAACGACAAAGTCCTGTTGCGTTCTCACTTTCTATTCTGCGTTTAGATGGACGCGCAACAGCTGTAGTGTGCATGCCAGGTGGCTAGGTGGCGGTGACGCACTGCAAGATAGACCAGTCACGCATGCCTAGCACTTTCGTTCTACTTCCTGTCTACTCCCTTTGTAGTGGATTTTATTATAGTTTAAACAGTCCTCAAACATGTGCATGTCAAATTATTATTATTTCTCCGCAGATTCCATCTGAATTAAAAAGAATATATATATTCCAAATATTATTTCACTTTTTCTTTTCAAGATCGTTTTGAAAATAGCAGATCTACAAGCTCACAACGTGTCACACTCGCGACACGTTGTGTCCCCCGTTTTTCTTGTTTTACATGGAGACGTGAGGTGTAGCGTTTTCAAAGATTTCCACTCTGGAAGGTGGTTTCACTTTGTTGCGGTTTCAACCCCCGATAACGCCGTTGGCGTCTAAACGGGAGACACATCTGATATTTCATTTTGCCATTTTCTCTAGAGACAGCTGTCGTCTAAACGGGGCCTAAGGTGCAGAGTATCGGCAAGTATCAAGTTCAACCATAAATATAAAAAATATATATATATAACCATATATATATTTATAAACATATACATATAAATAGTCCTCAAAGGTTGCCAAGATAACAAATGTATTGGCATTTTACACGGAGGACAATAACCATTGCTAATTCCGTCAGGATGGTGCTCGAGGTAGTCGAGGACTTCAAATATCTTGGGATATACTGGACTGTAGTGATGTGCGGGTCGGGTTTTTTCATGACCCGCCACGGAACCCAGCCCGCCTCAACCCGCCCCGCGAACCCATATATAAATCTATGGCTCAACGCAGGGCGGGCTGAGCCCCGCGGGTCATACCTATAATTCTGTAAAATCATGGTTAGAATTTAGAAAATAATCTTCAAGTATACACCCCAAGTGTATTCAAACTGTTTTATTGTTATTATTCTTATTCTTATTAGGAATAAAGACAAAACAAGAGCATGTGATTTATTTATTTTTTTTGCATGTGAGAGCGGCTGACCCGCTCACCTGCAGCCCGCATAATTGCCTCTGAAATCCTGACTCGACCACCCGTGCCGCGGGTTACGGGTCGGCCCGCTCATCACTACTGGACTGCTTCAACGGAACAGGATCTGAAGGTCCGGAGGACACTTGCCTGGAATGCCCTGCATAGGATGAGGAGAGTGTTGAAATCTGACGTGGGAGATAATCTCAAGAGGCGGCTGTTCGTAGCTGCAGTGGAGTCAGTACATGCTTTATGGGGCTAAGGCATGGACACTCACAACACAGCAGGAAAAGGCCCTGGATGGCATCTACTCAACAATTCTACGAATGGCAATTGGTGTCACATAGGTGGGCCACGAAGGGGGAAAAATATTTAAAAAAGTGAGAGAAGGATGAGGCTGGCTGGCCACTGTGTCAGGGAACCGGAACTGGAGTCAAGCGAACTGACACTGGCGTAGCCAAACCAAGGCACAGCTCGGAGGGGAGAGAGCCACACCCCTTATTTAGAAACACTGTGGCGCGACAGCAGAGCTAGCAGCACTGCAGAGCTCAAGACCCTGATGCTAGTCAGGAGGGTGTGGTATATGTTTTAACGTATTCCCCAGCCAACCTGGGGACAACGACAACGTCCCATTCGACTAGCTCAGGTCAAAGAGGGTCCTTTGGGGTGTGAGGTCAGGTGACCGCGGGGTCAGGTCAAAGGTCATGTCACGTGTTGACGCATTTTGGTTTATTTGCGTCGCACCACACTACGTGTCTCAAGGTTCTGAGCGTTCAACTGCGTTGACACAAATGTAAACAAGGAAGTGAATGTAGTCTTGGGCATCTCTGTGGTCAGCTTACGCCATCTTTCCCAATACGCAACATAACCATTAATTTTTCCAGAGGTACGCGACATTGTCTGTGATGGTTCTCCGGTGATCTGGCACTGGTTCTCAAAGCGGGCTCCAGGGACCCCCAGGGGTCCTTTTGCGGGTTCCAGGGGGTCCCCAGCTAAATTAGTTAATATAGCACCACAATCAGTTTAAGTGCTTTACACCCTATTTTCTGATTCAGCTATAAATAGATGATCCAAAATGCATATATCTGGTATTTTTTGAAGAAATCACAAAAATATTGATTAAAAAAAATGTAATACAAATCTCCTCTTATGGGGGTCCCTGGCACAAAATATTTCCAGATGGGGGTCCGCGACCAAATACATTTGGGGGACCTTGACATGCAAATGTTTGAGAACCACTGTGAGATGGGAAGGAGGAGGTGGTGATCATAACGTCTCGGGAAGAGAACGCAGGATGGGGGTGAACACACACACACACACACACACACACACACACACACACACACACACACACACACACACACACACACACACACACACACACACACACACACACACAGCCACTTCTGTAAGGTACATTGTTTGGTTAAAACAAAAAGTTGTTTTTGTTTTGAGTTTTTTGGTTAAAAACTTAAAGCTCTGGAGCTTGATAATCATTGCTATTTATCAGCAATGATTACTATTAACAGAGAACTCATTTCTCAGTTTCAGTTGTATAATGTTCCGGTTAAAATTGTGCCTGCTCATTCCTTTTGGTTCATTACTACCAAATGCACTTATTTATCCTGTATCCTGTGTACTTCTTTCTCCTGATGAGATAAAAAATCACACCCAGTGTGAAGAGAGTGGTGCCTTTCATGAGTTCATTTCATTAGTTACTTTTTACAGACTTTGATGACTTGAAAGTATTTTTACTCATTTACATGTTTTTACTCATTGTAACACCTTTTAAGTATTTTTACTCATTTTAAGTATTTTTACTCATTTAAAGTATTTTTACTCAGTTTAGGAACTTTAAAGTATCTTTACTAATATTTAAGTATTTTTACTCATTTTAAGTATTTTTACTAATTTTAAGTATATTTACTCAAAAGTGTGTGTGTGTGTGTGTGTGTGTGTGTGTGTTTGTGTGTGTGTGTGTGTGTGTGTGTGTGTGTGTGTGTGTGTGTATAATTAGTGTAACTGGTTGCATCTTTGTGTTGCAATCAGCCGCAGCTGTTGAGGCTGTGCTCAAACATACAGAGAGGCCGTGCTCATACGGACACACAGACGGACACACAGACAAAGTCACTCCTTGGAGTGGCTAGCACCACTCAAAAATGGATATCCTAACCAGAAAATGCATTTTTCTGTTTACTAACGAGCTGGAGAGATGTTATCCTGTTACACAGGGTTATGGAGTTCCACATCCTAACTATGTGTAGGGTTGTGAGTTCAGATTAGCCTGATTATCAGCCTGAAGCTGCGTGGAGCTTCAGTCTGAAATTGGCTGCAGTGTGGGCAGTGTTGCAATGCTGAATTGGAACGTGGTTGCACTCTATTTTAATGATGCGACGCGCACGTCGCTTAACAAGGCCGTCCCATGAGCAATGCAACCCTGAGTGTCGGCGATTACAAGTAGCCTGGGACCAGACGAATCTGCCAGTGCAAAAAAAATTAATTGCCCTCTGCAATTTGAGTCTGGCACCGCTCCGTTGTGAATCCATTTCCTGCTCCCGAAGTCTGGGGCGACCAATCAGGGCCCAGTATTCAAATATGGGAGACTGCGATTGGCTGTTGGTTGTAGGTCTAACCAATTGCGTCCAGGGCCATTGGTTTGATCCCGCCCCCTTAGAAAAAAACGTCCTCATAGAAGCACCAGACTCATATCCACACAGTGATACAGTCTGGCTACGCCAGGCTAGATTACAAAGGGGGAGGGGATTCGAGATTTCCCTAAAGCAATCCCAAGAGATCACCGGATCCGCCTACATCTGACGTCATCGCACAGCTTGTTTTAGCAGATATTCGCTGATTGGCTTTCTAGAGGCCAAAAGAGGAGCTAGTACCAGTTTCCCTGTAGACAGACGACCCCCCCCCCCTCCCCTTTTTTTGTATATATTTTTTATTTTTCATGCTTTTTTGGGCGGTGAAACCGCCCCTATAAGTGAGGTTTGGATATTTGTACAACAAATCCTGCGCTGTGATTGGCCAAAAAATTATAAAAATGTACAAAAATTTGTACAACAAACCCTGCCCCGTGATTGGCCAATCACAGTCTATTCAGGACTGTGATTGGCCAGTGTCACATGACACATGTGCATAGCCCTATATAAGAAACCATAACTTAAAAAAAACAATACATTTGTTTTTTTTAAGTTATGGTTTCTTCCATCATAAAGAGTGTTTCAATAAATGTATTTATTTTTTGTACATGATTGGTTGACTCCATTCAGTATTGTGATTAGCTAGCAAGACACCGCCCACTTCACACAGGGTGTGATTTTTTTGTACATAGTGGTATTTTTGCTCTGTATTTTTATGTTGATTTTTAAACTGTTTGGTTGCTTCTATATATGCAGGGGTGCACATAACTGGTGCGCAGGTGCGCATGCGCACCCAAAATAAATAATGCGTGGCACATCAGACGACGCGAGGCGCTTTTGCGTACCAACAGCTGGGACAGGAATTTCCAAGCTTTTATTTTTTAGCAAAACTAAAAAATAAAAGCCTGGAGATCGAGGCTAGGAATTTACTTCCTGAAGCCACTCGCATCTCAGCCACTCGTGTCTCGCATCGCCTCGCATTGCCTCGCTGCACGCAGCCAGCAGCGGCTGTTAGAGGCACTCGTCACCGATGATGAACGCACCGTAATCTTCCCAAAACGTCCCAATCTGACGGATAAAAACAGCGCAGCACAGGGCACCAACCTTGGGGGCTTCACCAAACGGCGTGAGAGAAAAAGAAACGGCGAAAAAAGAAACGGCGCAGCACCCCCCCCCCCCCCCCCCCCCCTTGGCAAAACTGTCCGGTGGGCACCGTGCTGAATCCCCCCCCCCCCCCCCCCCCCCACCCCCGACAAAATGGCACGGGTCCGGGACCTTTTATTTTGTGCGCACCAAGTCACATCTCCAGGTGCTCTTCTGAGTACTAGACCTAAAAAGTTATGTGCACCCCTGTATATATGTCTATGAAATTAATTCAAGGACCCCAACGGAAACAAGTCCGCAAGGACTTTTTTGGTCGGACCTTTTAGACAAAAGTATTATAAATGTAACTGTGATGTTTTATATTCTTTTGCCTAATAAAAATTTCAATCAATCAATCAATCAATCAATCAAATTGGCTTGTCGTTAGACCCACCCCCACCTCCGACTCTCATTGGACGGCACTTTTTGTATCGAGGATATCCTATAGGCTCACATTTCAACGCCAGACCAAGAGGCAGTCCACTCAGACAGTGGGCGGGGTCTATGGTTTGGAACCTGGCTAAGTTCAGATCACTGTGATCAACCTAATTGTTTTTTTCCCCCTTCGTCTCCTGAAAGCCATCTTGAATTCATCATCTTCCTCTTCATCTTCTCATAATCTTCTATACTTGGATCCCGTTGCCACTTGCGGTTTTATTGATTTCTTCATTATGCATTTATTTAATGTTTTGTTGATTTTAGTGGGCTAAGTTCTTTTTTTTTCAGTTGCTGTTGGTAGTCATGGCTAACAGTTCCCACCTGATCGTCGTGTGGGAGTTCCGACTGCTCCAGACCCTACTGAATAACCGCTAACTTGCCTAACGTCTTCAGATTAGGACTTAAGTCTAAGATGTACAGGTCATCACTGTTTCCTCCAAAGAGGATGATACGATCTCCCAACAACACCTAAACACTGAACACGGGCTCCAGCTCTTCCTCTTGGGCACAATCGCCTTCCAGGAGAAGGCATCTGGGTTGAATTAAAAAATTTAAAGCTCTGGAGCTTGATAATCATTGCTATTTATCAGCAATGATTACTATTAACAGAGAACCCATTTCTCAGTTTCAGTTCTATAATACTCAGGTTAAAAATGCACTTATTTATCCTGTATCCTGTGTACAAGTTCTTTCTCCTGATGAGATAAAAAATTGATATCCTAACCAGAAAATGCATTTTTCTGTTTACTAACGAGCTGGAGAGATGTTACCCTGTTACTCAGGGTTATGGAGTTCCACATCCTAACTATGTGTAGGGTTGTGAGTTCAGATTAGCCTAATTATCTATAGGTTTTGATGTCAGAGTTGCATACTAGCCTCTACAGGGGACGCTAGAGCATCACCCTAATTCTGCCATCCAGTGGCCAGGTGTTGTAACTGCAAAACAATTTTGTCAACATCCAAGATGGCTGACAGAAATGTAAACAAGCCCAACAGCTCAGGAATATCTATCTATTCCTTCAAAAGTAGGAGACCCCTGCAGGTAAAAATACATTGGACTACATGCATCACTGCTCTATTTCAATTACAATACTTTTGCTGCCACAGTTTGCTCTTGAAAATAACTTTTTGGGATATAAATCAATGTATTCATGTTATTAGAAAGTAACCTGCATTGTTTGTATCAAAAATTATATTTCTGTTTCTACAGTACTACTATTATTTGTTCACTAATGTTTATTTTGTCCTCTAGTTTAGTGTCTACACTGCATGCCTTGCTGGTTGGCTCTGCTGCTCTGGTCCATTGGCTAGACACTCACCTTCATCGTGATTTAATAGCTCTGGTTGCTCCGCCCCGTGTGAGCTGTCCCTCATGCACCGATTGGGGCCATGAATAAAGAGGAGCTGTCTCCAGTTCTCATGATATCTCTCTCCAGCACCCCAGCAGACAACACCAGCCTTTTGTTCTCTTTGTTTGTAGTTATGTTTTCAGTTCAGTTATGATGGGTCTGGTCGTAACTGAACACTCTACAGCAGAGGTCCTCAGCGTTTTCCAGGCAAATGCCCCTGAGCTGAGAGAGACAAAGCGTGGGACCCCCAATGCAAAAACGGTATACAATTGTGATCTATATCCTACTTTTTTCTCCCATGCAACTTGCTAAGAGGCTTTCAAAGCTAGCTCATCATTATTTAGTCGATTGACTCATCAATGTCAATCAGAGGTGGAGTAGAAGGGTGACATCAAATGTGTTTTTTCAATTTATTTAGTACGTTATGAACCTGTGGAAATGTTTAAAATGTGTCAATTTGAGAGTAAAATGACATAATAACATACAGTAATGTATTTTTAAAACACAGAAAATACAAGATCTGAAAGTATTTTCATACAAATGACCAAAAATGGACA
>NC_137606.1:54719601-54731268 GCF_963280865.1 Gymnoscopelus braueri
CAAAGTGGTTGAAAGCGAAAGTAACTCAATGAAGACGTGGGCTTGTTGTTACCATGGTTGTGGATTGTATACAGTCACTGCATCGCGACAGTGGTGAGTAACATTGTTTATAAGAAAACTAACGTCAGGAAAATAACAATTATTTGGTGCGGTTGGTGCGGATCTATAAATAGGATGATATAATTACCGCGGGTGGATGGCGGATGGATAATGAACTTGTTAACGCGGATTTGGGTGACAAAAAAACCCATCCGCGCATCTCTAGTGTGTGTGTGTGTGTGTGTGTGTGTGTGTGTGTGTGTGTGTGTGTGTGTGTGTGTGTGTGTGTGTGTGTGTGTGTGTGTGTGTGTGTGTGTGTGTGTGTGTGTGTGTGTGTGTGTGTGTGTCTCGTCATCATCACAGTGTTTGGGGTCCCTGCACGCCTCAGTGATTTCAACCCCCCCCCCCCTCCCCTCCTCTTCACCTCCATCTCTTCCCACCACACTGTCATCTGTCCATCACATCTCTATCACTGCTGTAATATTGTTATCTAATGGCAAGTACTGTTCTGTACTGAGAGTGCACAGACGTGAGTACGTTTGTGCACTCTCAGAGTTACAAATGGATAAATAAACACTGAGGATTTTGCAATGCAGTGTCAGTTTTTTTAATGGAAAGCCAGCCTCTCTCTCTCTCTCTCTCTCTCTCTCTCTCTCTCTCTCTCTCTCTGTCCAGTCTAATTAGGTGTATAGAGTGTCCACCCTGTGTAGGAATTAGATCATGGATTGCTGCATTTTTTTTTCACTCTCTCTCCACTGCGACTGTTTTTGATCGCAAATCTAACAAGACACTAAACTGCCTATAGGGCCAAAATCATGACATAAAGTTACTGAACGCACACGCACGCACGCACGCACACACACACACACACACACACACACACTGGGTGGAGAGAATAGTGGGAGGACAGAGAGGAGTAACGTAAATAGTGACTCCTCGAACAATGTTTCTTTTCCACACCGACTTTCGTTACATTTACCGGTTTCCATGGCAACAGAAGGGCGCTACAACTTGATAAGAAGTGTGTGGTGTGTGTGTTTGTGTGCGTGCGTGCGTGCGTGTGTGTGTGTGTGTGTGTGTGTGTGCGCGCGGGGGGAGATATATACTGAGAGAAAGAGTGTGAGAGATACATTTTCAAATACATTAAAGTGTCTTAAAATGTTTTATACCAACTGACTGTGATACCTAAAACTACTTTGCTGATATCTACTTCCAAAGCTGTATACCAAGCTACCCTACATGAACAGCAAATGAACATTTGAGAGAGAGAGAGAGAGAGCCACAGAGCCAGAGAGAGAGAGAGAGAGAGAGAGAGAGAGAGAGAGAGAGAGAGAGTAGAGCAGAGACTATACAGAGATAAAAATGACTAGAGAGGAACCGCAGGGCTCTAAAATGTGAATGCAATATCGGCATCGAACCAATATCAAAATATTATCGTTTTTGACATTTTTATTTTTACAATATCTATATTATATCTAATATGAAACAGTATTCACAAATACTACATTCACATTGTTTGCACTCATATGTTCATCAGTAGGCCTGATACATCAGGTAATAAGATAATAATGATAATGTTAAATTCTTCATCTGTACCCAGAATCACAGTTACTGTATAATAAGTGTAAGGTAAACCCTACTGGAAACAGGCCATGGAAATAATCGGTGATCACATATCGGCCAAACTTTTAAAAACTATTTTTTTCATTAATTAATGCTATTGGTCATTTTATACTTTGTAACAGACGCAAATTGATGTGTTCTGCTGAGCTTATGTCATACTACAGTACAGTACAGTACAGTACAGTACAGTACAGTACAGTACAGTACAGTACAGTACAGTATGTGCATCTGTTTCCCCTGAAGGAAAATAGAAAGGTTTTTGCTGACAGACACAAAAACAACCTTCTAGGAATGAACAATGTACAAAACCATACAGCATGAGTCTCTCTCTCTCTCTCTCCCTCTCTCTCTCTCTCTCTTTCTTAAAAGTATCAATACTGCAATGTAGAAGTACTCCGTTACAAGTAATAGTCCGGAATTCAAAATGTACTTGAGTAAAAGTACAAAAGTATTGGTATCAAAATGTAATTAAAGTACCAAAAGTAAAAGTACAAAAAAATAATGAAAATAGCAGATCTACAAGCTCACAACGCGTCGCATCGCGACGCGTTGTGAGCTTGTAGATCTGCTATTTTCAAATAGCCTAGGTATGAAATAGGGCTAAAGTGGTTAATGTATGTTTTATAGTGTATCTGCAAAGTAACTAGTAACTAAAGTTTTCAAATAATTGTAGTGGAGTAAAAGTACAATATTTGCCTCTGAGATGTATTGGAGTAGAAGTAAAGTATTGAAAATTGGAAATACTCCAGTAAAGTACAAATACCTTAAAATTGTACTTAAGTACAGTACTTAAGTAAATGTACTTAGTTACTTTACACCACTGCTTGTGAGTAATGACAGGTATATTGGAGCCGCTGAAAGCTCTTTTTTTTAGTTTTTGTTTAGTTTTGGACATACAAGGTTTCCACCCAACAGCAATGCATCGACACATGTTCAAACTTTTGCTGTAGTTTGCCGGAAGTCATTTCATTCCCTGCTTTCAATACCTACTGGGAACGTGTGTGATGTTCTAGTAAACTAGAGAGAAAGTGTGATAGTCTAGATATGAAGCAGTTTATAAATCCTGTCAAGGTCTGTTTTCTCTTCCGTTTCAAACTAATCTCCAGTTTCCATGGTGATTGGTGACTCTCTCACACAGTGTGGGGACATGAAGGTAATAAGGAGCATTGAAAGGACCTCAAGGCCATCAGCTTGCAGTGATGGAAAGTAGCAGTAGTACATTTACTCAAGTACTGTACTTAAGTGAGTAAATGTACTTTGCTACTTTCCATCACTGCAGGCTGATGGCTTTGACGTCCTTTCAATGCTCCTTATACCTTCATGGAGCATTGAAGTACCGTTCTCAAGTACTGTACTTAATTTGCTAAGATGATGGAAGATGATTGGACACATACTATGGCAGGACCACAACAACGACTGCAACATAGCAATGACCTGATGGGCACCAGAAGGGAAAAGAAGAAAAGGAAGACCAAAGACCACCTGGAGGCGTACCGTTGAGAAAGAGAGAAAAGAAGCAGGATGGAATTCATGGTCTGAAGTGAGGACGGCAGCATCTGACCGTGAGAAGTGGAAGCGCTCTGTGAAGGCCTTATGTACCACAAGGCATGAAGTGGATAGGTAACAGGTAGGTAACTGTACTTAAAGGACGACCTATCTTCATATAATAGGTCCTCACTAATGCTCATAATAAAATGGTACCATTTATTCCTACTCAGTCTGTGTCTCAGAGGAGGGCTGTGGACAGTTCAGAAACCCGTCTACCAGTGACATCTTCGATGGGGAATCCAAGGTAATAGAAACTGCAGGCTTTGTATTCCTGGAAAGTTGCAATGCAATAATAGAAGCCATTGTTCTCGCGTTAATAAAAATCTAAATACAAAAAAAAAGAATCCTGGCTAACGATGATGTCAGTGGTAGATGGGTTTCTGGACTGTCCACAGCCCTATATGACACACAGACAGAATAGAAAAAAATTGTACCATTTTATCATGAGCATTAGTGAGGACCAATTATATGAAGATTGGTTGAAAATAGGTCCTTTAAGTACAGTTTTGAGTGACTTCTACTTTACTTGAGTGTTTCCATTTTCCAATACTTTATACTTCTACTGCACTACATCTCAGAGGCAAATATTGCAACTTTTTACGCCACTCCAATTATAGTGACTAGTTACTTTGCAGATTTAGATTGTTATTACATAACACACGTTTAACATACATTCAAGCCCTATTTTATACTTTGCAGATCTACAAGCTCACAATGTTGTGAGCTTGTAGATCTGCTATTTTCGAAATCATATGAACCATTTCTTAAAGAGTTTTAGTTCCCAAGTATACTTTAAGTATACTTTGATGAAAGTCCGAAATGTACTTTTACTTAAGTCAAATGTTGAGCCGAAATGTACTTTTACTCAAGTTCAAATTTGAATACAGGCCTTTTACTTGTAACAGAGTATTTCTACATTGAGGTATTTGAGCTACTTTTACTTAATTAAAAACTCTGCTCTTCCACCACTGACATGAAGGTACATCATGTCAAGGTAAGGAGCATTGGATTGGGGGCCAATTCACCAGTGGTGAGAAAAGTACAATTTCAAAACGTTGCTGTCGGGCAGAAACCTCTTATCTCCATATTCTGACTTGTTCTGACGCAAAAGCTTCGAAAATAGCAGATATACAAGCTTGAAACGTGGCACGAATCGACTCGCTTCGAGCTTGTCGATTTGCTACTTTTGCTACTTTTGTATGAGATTTCCACCCGACCGAGACGAAATACCACAATGTATTGTTACAAAAGCATCAAAATACACTCAAATTAGCAATTGCTAAAAGTAGGATACCACATTGATCTCTTTGCTTACAGTATGTGACTATTTACCTTGTTGTTTGTAAAGTGTTGTTTCTGCTTACTCCTTATAATTCTCTATGCACTCACCTGTGGCCAAACAAAGCAGCTGTTCAAATGTTATTAGTTATGCTGTCACATTGAAAAATACTCTTTGTTTTCAGTGTGACACATCCAGTGCACAAATAAATACATAATAATAATTAATTTTGCAGTACGCTATCTGCCAAAAAACAACAACAACCACTCTTTGACAAAGAAGAATCACACTGTCAGGGAGACCGTAATGCTAGAAATGCTTTATTTATCAAAACCAACCAGCTTTAATAAAACAACAGAGAAAGACAATAAATTATTGAAGTAAAGCATACGGTATCAATATGGATAACTTAACTGAATACAGAAAAAAAGGCTTCAAACTAACTTTACAACATCACAACTCGTCTCTGGGTGGACTTTGTTTTAAGCGGACAGAATAAAAATGTTCGGCATGGCTGGAACGTCTTGAAACCGCAAACTAAAGCTTATGCAAGGTCTGGAATATGGCCGGAATCCTTGGTACAGTGTCATTTTGTACGTTTTAAATCATTTTTTAAACCCTATATGGTTGACCGGAGTCCCTCAAGGCTCTACACTAGTGTGTTTTCTGTTTTCTCTTATTGTGGGGAAAGCTTTCGTAGAAAATAGCCGACCACAATAAGGATGCTAGGGTTTCAGTGGTTAATTGTTAACAACTCTGGCACAATTGCACAAGTCGGTGGCGACGCGCTGAGGCTTTACATAAATATGGTTTTATTGTACAAACCGACACAGAAAAACAGAAAAACAAACTGTCCCTGAGAGCTATATGGAATGTCTTTCTGGGACACAGAACAATGGAATGTGCTGATAAACTGGGAAATTGGGCAAAAGACACAGGATATGGACACGCACGTGCGCGCACGCACACACACACACACACACACACTCATATAGACAGCACAATGACATTCAAAAGAATGCACGTGGACACGTGCTTATCCCTCTCTATACTCTCTTTTTCACACAGATAGTCATTCAGATTGATTAAGTCAGAGGTTCTCAAATGTTTGCATGTCAAGGACCCCCAAATTGATATTTTTGGGCCGCAGACCCCCCTCTGAAAAATAAATAGAAACATTGTGCCAGGGACCCCCATAAGAGAAGATGTATGTTAAAATGTAAAAAAAATAATTATGAATTTTTATTTTACATTTACAAAGATAGCAGATTTACAAGCCCACAACACATCGCATCGGGACGCCTTGTGAGCTTGCAGATTTGCTATTTTGTGAAGTGGTTAAACTGATTTTGATGCTATATTAACTCAATGAGCTGCCTGCTGAAACCCCCCTCGAGGACCTCTGGATTATGTCAGTGGTTCTTTATTTACCCTACAATATATTTATTTCAGCAGCACAAGACACTGTTATGAAAACTGACCCCGTTTCTGTCTTTTTTACCGGCAACTTGTTCTATTGGTGGGTGGCTGACGTATATTGGCAATTGGTTGTATTGAAAATATGCGGCATATAAAATATATATTTTTAAGTGTAGGTTATTGTATGAACATGAGATGGATTGTTCTAAAATGAACATGAAGGTATGACATCGACATCGACACGCACACGCACACGCACACGCACACGCACACCACACACACACACACACACACACACACACACACACACACACACACACACACACACACACACAGCTTGTATACATTAAATAATTCAATCCCGACAGGGAACATGCAGAGCAGTCTGATTTATGTGGAGCTTAATGCTGTGTCCTCCACAGATTGGATTCATGGTGAAAATGTGTTTTTGTTCCAAGGCAGACAGGGGGCGATATGATTGAATGTTGAGACGGTTCTCAGGTCAACTCAATATACTGTGCACAGACACAGACAGTAAGTGTTACCTGGCATGCTTGTGTGTGTGTGTGTCACACACACACACACACACACAAGCACAGTGCCGCTTTAGACTCCACAGGGGCCCTAAGCATGATACATGTGTCCTCCGTGTGCAAGCGCGCGCGCGCGATTTTTTTTTGCGGTTCTGGGCGGATTGGGTCCGTTTAAAAAAAAAGGGTAGGCGGGGCCCCACGCAGCCTGCGTAGTGTGCGTGTAGGGAGAAGCGGCCATGTGTCTGTGTGTGTGTGTGTGTGTGTGTGTGTGTGTGTGTGTGTGTGTGTGTGTGTGTGTTATAATTATGCGTGCCTGCGCGCATACTTTGATTGCAGTCTATTTGACCCAGACCCTGTTCACCTTGCCCCTCTTATTTGCACATGCACTGCAAAAAGTGCCAATTTAACTGTGTTTGGATTCAAGAGAATGAGACTAGCCGGTCACTGCCATAGACACTGGGAACTCTCTGCCAACAAGGCTGTTCTCTCGGTGGCAGATTTGAACCTGAAATATACTGTATGACACTTTCATAATGTGTTTCTGGTTCAAATCTGCCGCTGGGCCAATCAAATGAAGCTATGGGAAAATAAACTGGAATAGGAAACAGATATGCGAACTTCTGGAAACCTGGGACTACAGTTTTGCACAGAGCCTATTGGCCTATTGGCTCTGTGAGTTTATTTTTACGTTCATATGTAAATATAAACTGTGTGTGGACCTACTAGGGAGGTGTAAGACGGACAAGTTTGTCCATTGCGGACAACCACACACACACACACACACACACACACACACACACACACACACACACACATACACGCCCACCAATCCCATCCTCTGCCTGCTCTCACAGACTGCCGGTGACCCTCCACCCCTCACACAAAAGGACCGCTTCCTGAAAAAGTAACAGGAAGTCTGGAATCTGCGCACGCACGCACGCACGCACGCATGCACGCACGCACGCACGCACGCACGCACGCACGCACGCACGCACGCACGCACGCACGCACGCACGCACGCACGCACGCACACACACTCGTCTTTAGTGAAAGAATGTAAGGTCTTGACACACCGTTGGCATGATGAATATAGCTACACTACAATCACCAGCAAGTAGTCGATGCCTTATTATTCAAAGTTTTACCTTGTTCTGACATTTTAAAGAAATATGTATTTTAGTGTGTCACAATGTGACACATTGTGAGCCTGTAGATCTGCTATTTTCTAAAAGCTCTTGGAAATAATTAGAAAAATCTGGAATATTGTTTGAAATATTTTAACAATACAAAATCAAATCTTGTATGGGGGGGGGGGGGTCCCTGATACAAAGCATTTTCAGATGGGGGTCAAACGTACATTTTAATTTGGATGTACTCATTTGGACTTAAACCCCTTAGTCTTAGAGAACTGCACTTTGACCACTTTTTCCGTCTACACTCCAAATCTCTTCACCAAAAATAGCCGTTCTACAAGCTCACAATGCATCGCGTTGCGATGCATTGTGAGCTTGTAGATCGGCTATTTTTGGCTAATGTTCCCCCCCAGAATAAGGACACTGGGGGTTCAAGTGGTTAATGGCACGAAAACAGCATCCTTGGTCCAGTTCCGAACTCTAGAGTCATTTCCAGCAGTGCTGGGCAGAGCGTGTCTCACACAGAACATTACTCTCTCAGATGCGGTCCAATAAAGCTGCCTGGCAACCACTTTATAAGGCTGAAATGTTGCTGAATAAACGTCCTCGCAGAGGAAGCCGGTCCAAGGTGTTGGATCTTTGTGGGCTAGTTTTAGTATCTGGCTCTCTGTAAGTGGCTGATTAAGATGTGTTTATGTGTGTGGCCTGGCTGCTGACTAGCTCTGACGCGACCATGTCTTACTCAACATCCACACTAACACACACACACACACACACAGAGGGGTGGGCCGTGAACACTTTTGGGGTGCACCCAAAAGTTTTAAACGGTCGTGCACTGGTAAAGTGCCAGCCCACGGCCGCGGAGTCTGGTGGTTCGATTCCACCGCGGTGCCTCCGGCTTTGTCGAGCGTCCATACGAAGAGGCGAGGGAGGGATGCCGGGCAGAAGGGGTGATATCTGTCACTGTATGTACTCCTACGGGCCTGTGGGGGGGGGCACCTGTCACTGGGGTGTATAGGGTGGGAGGAGTATAGGACAAATGCTCTACGTCCTCCCGGTGGGGGTTCCTCACTGGCAGGTGAGCCAGTAGGATACAACAGCAGCGACAACCAGTGGTGGAAAAAGTATTCAAATTCGTTACTTAAGTAAAAGTACCAATACTGCAATATAGAGATACTCTGTTACAAGTAAAAGTCCAGAATTCAAAATTTACTTGAGTAAAAGTACAAAAGTATTGGCATCAGAATGTACTTAAAGTACCAAAAGTAAAAGTACTAAAATGTTTGAAAATAGCAGATCTACAAGCTCACAACGCGTCGCATCGAGACGCGATCGGCTATTTTCAAATAGCCCATGTATAAAATAGGGCTAAAGTGGTTAATGTATGTTCTATAACATCATAATTTACATCTGCAAAGTAACTAGTAACTAAAGTTTTCAAATAATTGTAGTGAAGTAAAAGTACAATATTTGCCTCTGAGATGTAGTGGAGTAGAAGTAAAAGTATTGGAAATTGGAAATACCTCAAAATTTTACTTAAGTACAGTACTTAAGTAAATGTACTTAGTTACTTTCCACCCCTGTGTGTGTGGGGAGGAATCAATTGGCATAACGACACAGTGCAAACAACTACAAAGTTAGTCTGGAGCCCTGGCACTAAGCACGTGAGCACTAGTCATATGGCAGTGTCAGAAAGAGACAGCTTTTTAAGAGAGGGGAATCTTTTAACAGTTTTAAGCAAACTTTTTTTTTTATCGTTGTTAAAGACAGTTACTGCCAGTACGTCTATGACGTGGAGTGGTGTGAAGTGACAGTTTCACAAAAAAAGAGTGGTTTAGAATAACGTGAGCAATTACATATCTGAAGCTGTGTGCTTAGAAAGTCCCCATCCTCTGCATTCTTTGTTTGGCATGTCGCTCTAATGTTGAGCCAACAACACGCAGAGAGTTACTTTAATTCCAAGTCTGAACCTCGCTCTCCAACTCTTTTCTTTTTTTTCTCTCTTTCCTCTATTGTTTGGGGTGTTAGAGGGGTCAAAGTTTTATCCTCGTATGCAGAATTCCGGTTTGGAATTGGAATGTGAGCGATGTTGTGGCATGCTTGCAAACACTGGGCAGAGCGTGTTCTTATCCAGCGCGGACACAGCCTGCTTTGATGTGTTCCAGAGGGGGAGTGCAGTGGTGGAAACTAGACTAACTAAGTGCATTTTCTCAAGTACTGTGCATGAGTATAATTTTGAGGTATTTTTTACTTTACTACTTTTTACTTCTACTCCACTAGATCCGAGAGGCACATTTTGTAGTTTTTACTGCACTACAATTATTTGATAGCTTTAGTTACTGGTAACTTTGCAGATTTAGATTAGCTATTTTATACTTTGGCTATTCAAAATAACCAGCTTGTTGTGCTATTTTCAAAAGATTTTGGCACATTTTTGGAAACTTTCAACTTGTGAAATAGGACTTTCTGCTTAATAAGTACTTTTGGTACTTTAAGTTTTGATGCCAATACTTTTGTGCTTTCACTCAAGTAACATTTTTACTTGTAACAGCGATTTCTACATTGTGGTATTGCCACTTTCTTCCATCCACTGTTGATGTATTGGAGAGGGGGCAGTGGAGGAGGGGGGGGGGGATATTTGAGGACAGAGTGGTGTTCTCTCTCTCTTTGCCGCATCCATCACAAAGATGAAGGGAACACAATAAAGGAAGACTTTACAGAAAATAGAGCGACTGACCCAATCTAAACATTGTTTTCTTCTGGGAGCGGTGGCCTTGGGCACAGTGTGTGTGTGTGTGTGTGTGTGCGTGTGCGTGTGCGTGTGCGTGTGCGTGTGCGTGTGCGTGTGCATGTGCGTGTGTATACTTGTATTACTAGACTTTTGGGGGCCAAAAATGTCTCCACAGAATTTGAGAAAGACATTGTGAGGACAAGTGATTATTTTATGGTTAAAAATATTTGTACAGTTAGGCAGCTATTTTTGGCAAGTAACACCGGCATGCAAGTATAACTCAAGCTTTAGAGTTAGTGATACAAAATGGCAAAAGGGGGGTGGGGGATAGCATTCCTGAAATTGCCGTGCTAAAATGTAGATGTCTTCACAAGTATTGTAACACCAATGTGTGTGAGTAAGTGTGTGCTTGGTCTAATTCCACCTGATTACAAAGTCTTATTGTGTTATTGTGGTGTTAACTTTCACAGGGCCCCCTCCCCTCACTCAATACTCTTTTTTCCCCTCATGCTTAACATGTTTTCTGCATTTAATTTAGTTTTTTGTTTTTTAACCAAAGAAAATCCTCTTTCTGATGTTCAGACAAATACAAATCAGACCCAGGGACAGAATCTGTCTGTTTTCATGTGTTTGATGTCAAGGTCTTTACATATCACTGCACGTGATGAGTAAACTGTATGGAAACTTACGTGTATATATTTTGCACCAGACTATTCGTAATAGTTCACTGCTTGTCAATGAGAGGTTCAAGGAGCCCCAGGGGGATCCCTAGCAAAATGATAGTTGAGCGTTAGGAACCAAACGGGACTTTAAGGGTCTGTAAACCTGTTAAACTAACACTGAGGATTTTACAGTGTAGATTGGGGTCCCAGAGATAACAAATCATATCAAATGGGGGTCCGTGGCTTGATGCATATGAAACGGGGGGGCGTCACAATCATTTCAACCCCTTTTATCCATATTGTATACCTTGGCTATTCAAAAATAGCAGATATACAAGCTCATAGCGCTATGAGCTTATACAGTAGATCTGCTATTTTTGAAAAAACTAAACATCTTTGAATATGTATTTTTTAAAGCCAAAATTTGACACTCAAATCTTTGCTTTTGGGGGTCCCTGGAACAAAATATTTTGAGATGGGGGTCCGCGGCCAAATGCATATCATTTTGGGGGTCGTTGACATGAAAAGGTTTGAGAACCACCGCTCTATATTTCAGCAAAAACCATGGCTGCAAGTGCAACGGCAACCAGTGTGCTATTGGTGTGTAGGGGACTGAGGGGTGGGTCTTCAGGAGGGGACCCAATCACAAGCCCCGAAAGCATACCCTGCTTTATCATCAATGTTTAGAATTAATGGGACC
>NC_137606.1:54731468-54733968 GCF_963280865.1 Gymnoscopelus braueri
AAAAAAAAAATTACATTTATTTTGGCCTAAGTCAGATTTAATCCTGTTTAAACCTATTTAAATCTCTTATGTTACATAACTGACAGACAGTGTTATTTTTATTTTAATAGTCATAATTTGTTATAAACATTTTGGGTGAAATGATTGTGAAGAAATATCATACAGTTTTGTTTTGGATCAGTTTCTTATTTTTCCTGAAAAACTTTTAAAAAAATGACATACTGTAGGCCATTAGTTTAGCAAGGCGACGATATGGAGATACATGGTTTCTGCCTGACAGCGATGATGTGTGTTATAAAAACTTGACAGTGAAAGGAGAGTTTGGAGTCAGATAAATCAGACAAATCAATGTCATCTTGCATCCTAAAAACCCAGCGATGTAACAAACCCACAAAGTAGAAGAGAGAAAACACATTAGGATTTTAGATTCAAGCTCAGCACAAAATATTATAAATGTGGTTGGTGACAAAATAAGTGGTTTTCTTTAGCTTAGTGAGCAAAGAGCCTCTATTTGCTTTTGTTTGCAAAAAAAAGAAGAAAAATGTTAGCGGGCTGCGCTCTCGCCGAGATTCTGTAGCCCTGAATTATGAAGCTGTTTCTCGGGCCTTGGCTCGAGGCGTAATATTTCATTGAAATTGCGTCCAACAGTTTCCATCCTGTAGATTTCGGGTGCCAATTGCGGTGTCCAAATGGGTTAGAAATACAGAAATGGCTCTTGCGACGAGTTGACAGTAAAATGATTTTCTGCTTGAAAGCCCAGAGTCTCTGATTAATGTTCCCCGGCAATCACAGCCTTCAGAATCATAATGTGCTGCTTCAGTACCAGCGCAATACATACACATGCACGCGCACACGCACGCACACACACACACACACACACACACGTTTGTATTACTATACTTTTGAGGACAGCAACGTCATAGGATAGCTTTTTTCATTAAAATTGCCATTTCTTTGCCCTTTTTGAGGGCAATTTGTGACCCTAACCACCCTTAACCTAACCCCAATCATAAACCTTGTAACGTACATACGTCTAGGCATATTAATATCAATACAAAAATGGAGTGCCAATGTGTTTATATAATCTAATAATAGTAAAAACAACACTGAATTCTCAAAATAAGTAGAGGACAGTTATCACATCCGTGTTCATCTTTACTATTATTAGATTAGATAAACACATTGACACTCAATGTTTTGTATTGATATTAATATGTCTAGATACAACCTGACTCCAAAGTGAACGTTTTCCTAGTACAAAACATCTCTGATAACGATGAAAATAACATTTCTCTTGAGAACTCTACTATACTATACTATACGATGCTGGGGGTCCACGGCCAAATACATATCACTTTGGGGGTCCTTGACGATGCGAGAATGCGGTCTAACCAACACCAACTCGGGACTCCTGAATCGCTTCCCTCCACACTCTCCTATCTAGCATCAGGGGCTCTAACAGTGTGTTGTTGCGCCAGAGTGCATCTCCGTAGGTGATGCACTTCTTGCCTTTCCTGGCTTTGCCCTGGGTTGGCTCCCATTAGTGTCAGTTTGCTTGCCACTAGTTCCGGGTGCCTGACGCAGTGCCCTGCCAGCCTCCTCCTTCTCTCTGACTTTGTCTGTGAACCCGTGGTAGGTCCCCATAGAGGTGGTCCGTCCATGTGTGACCTATTGTGCCATTCGTAGCATTCCTGTGTAGACTCCATCCAGGGCCCTTTCCTGTTGTGTTGTGAGTGTCCATGCCTGCGCCCCCGTACAGCAGTACTGACTCCACTGCAGTGGTGGAAAAAGTACTCAAATACTTTACTTAAATAAAAGTGTCAATACTGCAATGTAGAATTACTCTGTTACAAGTAAAAGTCCGGAATTAATTTACTTGAATAAAAGTACAAAAGTATTGGTATCAAAATGTACTTAAAGTACCAAAAGTAAAAGTACTAAAATGTTTGAAAATAGCAGATCTACAAGCTCACAACGCGTCGCGATGCGACGCGTTGTGAGCTTGTAGATCGGCTATTTTCAAATAGCCTAGGTATAAAACAGGGCTAAGGTGGTTAATGTATGTTTTATAATATAATCATTTATATCTGCAAAGTAACTAGTAACTAAAGTTTTCAAATAATTGTAGTGGAGTAAAAGTACAATATTTGCCTCTGAGATGTAGTGGAGTAGAAGTAAAAGTACTGCAAACTGGAAATACTCCAGTAAAGTAAAAATACCTCAAAATTGTACTTAAGTACAGTACTTGAGTAAATGTACTTAGTTACTTTCCACCACTGCTCCACTGTAGCTACGAACAGCCGCCTCTTGAGGTCTTCTCCCATGTCTGGTTTCCACACTCTCCTGGAGAGAGTGTAACGCAAGGCGTTACAGGCAAGTGCCCTCTGTTGAAGCAGTCCAGTAGACTTCAAATATATTTGAAGTCCTCGACTGCCTCGAGCATCGTCCCGTCCGCAGTGGCAATGGTTTTGTCCTCTGAGTTAACTGTCAGTACTTTAGT
>NC_137606.1:54736468-54748968 GCF_963280865.1 Gymnoscopelus braueri
ATATATATATATATATATGTGTGTGTGTGAGAGAACGCTCCCCCCTCCCCACTTGTTCTGTAAAGAACAATAGGCAAGCAATTGAAGCCATGGCCAGAACATTATTATAACCACACACATTACCTCACACATTACCAGGTAATGAATTTAATTGTTCTATTTCAAATGGATGGGCTCATTACAAATTGCATTGTTTGATTTTAATGTAAATAATTAAAGTAGCTAATCTTCATAAAACATTTTTTAAAGTGATATACTGTAGTTATAGCAGTGACTGAGATGTAGTGGAGTTCTGGAAATTGGAAATACTCTAGTAAAGTAAAACTCAAATCTTTAGGTACAGTACTTGAGTAAATGTAATTAGTTACTTTACACCACTGTTCTATAAATGTAATTATTTAACCACCCACACACATTACCAGATATTGTTTAATTTCAAATTGAATTATTCTACTTAAAATGGTTTATAATAAGGGTAATAATAATAATAATAATAATAATAATAATAATAAGACAAGACAAGACAACAGAATGCTGTATAACTGAATGCGTGTGAGCGCGCATGTGCGTCCGCAACTGGTTCCTGCCCACCTCAAGTCACCATTTGACCAATCTTGCCCGGACATCAAAATGAGTTTGCCACCCCTGCTCCAAAGGAATACATTGGGCCTTATGCAGCAATAAGTTCCAAATGTTTCCTCTTACATTTCTTCCTAAGTGAATTCCTAAGAGAAGTCAAGTCAGATTCATGAAACGTTCTTAAAAGGCAGAATTGTTCGTAACTTATGTTCTTATGATGATGAGTCCCAATCCTTGTAAATTGAAGGGGTGTGCCAGTTAATCCAAATTACCATAGGTAGCCTCCCCACCAATCCCCATATAAGGCATGACTGCATGGCCCTGCCTGCAGTCACACCTGTGTGTGATTGCTGCTCACAGAAATCACAGGAAATCACACAGAAATAAAGTTGAGAGAATGAGGTAAAGAATACCTAAACTTAAAGACGGGGTGCCGTGATTTTCAGTGATTTTTCCCCCCCTAAAACATAATCATCAGGTATTATGGTTATACTAGGAGGAAGATTATTTTTCAAAAAAGTGTACAGAAAGTGTTAAAATTATGTTTTTATGTGGACACGCCTCCAGTTCATTAAGGGTGCGTTCGGAAATACAGCACTGAGCGCACTGGCCAATACAAACTAATAGGCGAGTGCGCTCCGGTGTGCAATATCCGAACGCACCCTAAGTATACCTGGTTCTCACCTCAGCACCTCCTCCACCACCTTAGCACCACCCACCTGTCCTAGGCCCTCCTCCTCCTCATGCCCACACCTGTTGTGTTATGATAATGAGGGGGAGGGTATGGCTTTGTGATGTCACTAAAGCGCTGTTTCTCTATTGGCACGTTTGACCCTCAAGGTTTCAGCCTCCAGGAAGAAACTCCAAATAGTCAGAGAAGACATAAAACACCATAAAAACACCACCAGGGGTTTAATAAAGTTCTATCAACTTCATAGACACATGAAAAACAGAAAAAGTGCAAAACCATGGCACCACCTCTTTAAGTCTAAAGATGGTTGAACACCAGACTCCAAACATAAAAATAAATAAATCAATAGTTCTGTGGAGTACTTCTGAAGTGAACAGCAAATTATTTAATTTAATTAATGAATGTATTTTATTATTTCTCTCACATTAATCAACATATCACTACTAGACATCAATGTAAATTTCCTGAAATTAGCATGTTATCCATATTTCATGTTCAGGAGTAGCGTTAGTAGTGGATATACCACATTGGTAGCACTTGCTATGCATCCTATGTGTATAACGCATCATGAACATACTTATAATGCATTATAATCTGCTCATAACCCTGTATAATCAGATTTATAAGAGCTCATACATACTCATAATGCTTTATAACCATAACCATATCACATTATAAAGCTTGTTATAATGACTTATAAGTTCAAGTATAAATACATTATGCTTATAACACTTGATGATTACAGTTATAAATATTCATAACAACGTATAATGCAATCATAACACATTTTAGAGCATGTTATAATGACTTATAATGTCAAGTATTCTAAAACTTCATAATTGCTACCCACTTGGTAACACTTGCTATGCAACCCAAAATGTATTCTCATAGTTATAATCCATTATAATTAATCCTTTATTATCACTGTTATAATGCGTTATAAGTGACAATAAGGCATTATAACAGTGATTAAAATGCGTTATGACAGTGAGTATAATGCATTTTAGACGTTATAATACAGCATTATTAAATGATCATAAAGCTACAAATGGCCACTTATAATAACTTATGATCATAGTGTAATGCATTATAACAGTAACTATAATGCATTATAACATAATAACAAAATGTAATAATACCACCTTATAAAATGATCATAATGTCACAAATGTTCACTTTATAATAACTTATAATCACAGTATAACGCCTTATAAGTGATAATAAGGCATTATAAACGTGATAATAAACCTTATAAAATGATCATAAAGTAACCACTTATAATAACTTATAATCGTAGTATAATGCATTATAATAATGCATTATAATGGTTATGACACATTATAACAGTGATAACTAGAAGGTACTGTTCCTGAAGAAACAGTGTGGGATCGCTAAGAATGTTGATGGTATTGAGTATTGATAGTGTTAGTAGAGTTAAAGGTTTGAAAGGTTTAAAGGTTTTAAAGGTTTTAAAGGTTCTAAAGTTTTGAAAGGTTCTAAAGGTTTGAAAGGTTTAAGAGGTTTGAAAGGTTTGAAAGGTTTAAGAGGTTCTAAAGGTTTGAAAGGTTCTAAAGGTTCTAAAGCTTTGAATGGTTCTAAAGGTTTGAAAGGTTTGAAAGGTTTAAGAGGTTCTAAAGGTTTGAAAGGTTTAAGAGGTTCTAAAGGTTTGAAAGGTTCTAAAGGTTCTAAAGGTTTGAAAGGTTTGAAAGGTTTGAAAGGTTTGAAAGGTTTGAAAGGTTTGAAAGGTTTAAGAGGTTCTAAAGGTTTAAGAGGTTCTAAAGGTTTGAAAGGTTCTAAAGGGTATTTACTTTAAATTATTTTTAGTCACTTTATTTACTTTTAAGTATTTTTACTATTTTTTTACAACTTTTAAGTATTTTTACTATTTTTTTCAACTTTTAAGTATTTTTACTATTTTTTTCAACTTTTAAGTATTTTTACTCATGTTGAGTACTTTTAAGTATTTTTACTCAGTATAAGTACTCTTAAGTATTTTTAATCAAGGTACTTACTTTAAAGTATTTTTAGTCACTTTATTTACTTTAAAGTAGCTTTTACTAATTTTTACAACTTTTAAGTATTTTTACTCTTTTTATCAACTTTTAAGTATTTTTACTATTTAAAAAGTGAAATATCTCTAAAAGTACAAATTATTTCAAAAAATTCTAATGGTAGCCAATATGTCCTAAGTAGGCTGAACGTTATAGAGTTGGAACGGAGTTTCTATCTAAAAGTATGAATTTCTCCATTGAAATGAATGGGAGTTTTTTAGAAGTAAAAAGTGAAATATCTCTAAAAGTACAAATTATTTCAAAAATTCAAATGGTAGCCGACATGTCCTGAGTAGGCCGAACGTTGAAGAGTTGGAATGGAGTTTGTAGCTAAAAGTATGAAGGACTAGTTAGCCGTCAAAAAACGGTGTTGAAGATAACAGTAGTGTGATCGCTTTAGCGATCCCACAATAAAGCATTATCAATTGATTATAATGGATTATAACTATGAGAATTAATTTGGGATGCATAGAAACTGTTACCAATTTGGCAGCAATTATGAAGTATTATAACACTTGATACTTATAAGTCATTATAAAAGGCCTTATAATGTGTTATGGTTATGGTTATAAAGCATTATGGGTGGGGGGTTATGGGGTAGGTATGGGGCTTGGGCTACAACTCAACCGGGTCCGTTTGGCTTAGATTGTAATTTCAGACCCGTTGAAAACTCTAAAGCAGTTGTTCTCAAACATTTTCATGTCAAGGACCCCCAAATTGACATGCATTTGGCTGCAGACCCCACCTGAAAATATTTTCTGCCAGGGAAATGTTTTCAAGATTTATCAAAATGTTTCGAAAATAGCCGATCTACAAGCTCAAAATGGCCAGTAATGGGACACGTTGTGAGCTTGTAGATCGGCTATTTTCAAACAAAGTATAAAATAGGGTTAAAGTGTTTAAACTGTTCCTCGTTTGCTGTGGACCCCCTGGAACTCCCTCAAGGACCCCTGGGGGTCCCCAGACCACACTTTTGAGAACCTTTTTTGCTCTAAAGTTATGATAAAAATATCATTGTAATTTAAATCCTATATTATACAACTGTAGAATTGAAGAAACTTCGAGAATTAATTATTTTTGCACAAACATGTCACACTTAAGAACTGAAAGGCCACCCTAAGAGTGCTCTTCAGTGTGTGTAGATTCTGTTCTTACCTGAGAACAGATCCCAGCTAAGAAAACATTGGAGTATACCAAAATCTTCTTAAAAACTTCTTAAGTGGGTCTAAGAAAAAATGCCCTCTTAAGAAAGTGTGCGTAGATTCTGTTCTTACCTAAGAACAGATCACAGCTAAGAAAACATTGGAGTATACCAAAATCTTCTTAAAAACCTCTTAAAGTTGGTTTAAGAAGAAATTTCCTCTTAAGAACGGTTGCTGCATGAGGCCCATTGTGTGCCCGACAGCTACAGCAGCGTGACTGATACACCCCGGTCCTCCATTCTCTTTAGTCACCGTCCAGCGCATCATCACCAGAAAACGAATAATGGAGCTTGCACGAAAAAATGTCACCCACTCTTTTACACTCGCAAATCTGTGATGTGATAACAAAACGGATTCTGAACAGTCCCAAGCTATTTCTCTGTCCGTTTGCCTCACTACAGGTGTTGTAGAGGTTTAAATTGTCCACTGGAAGCATGTGGCTTACTCGTTTGCTCACTTATTGTATTTCCCAAAAAACTGTCTTAAAATAATTCACTCCAGACGGTTGTAAAAATGTACTTGAAGTTTTACTTCTCAAAAGACAAAAAATAATATTCCACAGGTTACAATTGTGTATGCTTCCAAACTCCAAACTGTCTGACACTGACTGGCTCTGACTGACTCTCAGTCCCACTGATGACAGCAGCTGAGTCTAATCATCAAAATGTCACAGTGACACAATACACACCTGTCCTTACTCAACCTTAATTATCAAAGGCCTTAATTGACAAAGGTACTCTCTGAAGTTCTCTTAAAGCAAAAGCCCTCTTATGTCAATACTTGTACATACATATACCATGAATGAAACATATGAATTTAGCAATTATGTATCTTCTTCAAATATTTAGGTTTTACCATTTTTACTCAATACACATTAATTATGAAATATCAATATGAACTGTTATCTCTGTGGTTTGGCTTCCACAGGTGTCCTCGATGTATACCGTAGTTTTCATCACCTGCAACAGCTTATGTTCAGTATGCTGGTCTGACATCACACGCTACACAAACCGATTGTAGACTTTAGCTGGACTACGGCTGAATCTGAATTTCGTTTAACATTCATCTTCTCTTCTGGGGGTCCCTGGAACAAAACCTTTTCAGATGGAGGTCCTCGACATGAAAACGTTTGAGAACCACTACTCTAGCAGGATGGGGACAGCTGACGGAGGTTGGTGCTGACCACACCTTCTTTTGGACGTGAGGCAGGAGTCAGCTTTGCCATAAAATCCAACCTGATCAGCAAGCTGGCAAGGTTATTATAGTTTCACATTTTTCATTTGTTTTTAATTTTTATTTAGTTTTGACTTTTTGCTATCAATTCCAGTTTAGCTTTAATATGTTTTTGAAGTGGGTTTTCAAGTTAAAGGTAGTGTAAGTGAATTCTTTTTGGTTAAAACAAAAAGTATTTTGTTAAAAGGTTAAAATACTATATATTCTGATGGTTGCTATAGTGTTTTTTCAGTAACATATGTCTCCCTGTCTCTCCAGCTCTTTAATAAACAGAAAATACATTTTCCGGTAGGTGTCAAAATCTCATTCAATCAGGAGAAAGTACCAATTTTGAAGCTTAATTTGTATAGTGTTCCAGTTCCAATTTTGTCTGCTCATTTCTTAGTGTCATCACTTCCAATTTCACATGTTTAATCTGTATCCTGATTGAGTTCTCTATCCTGGTTGGATGAAATTGGAAATGAAACTGAAACTGAAACGAAAATGCCTTTTCTGTTTTATAAAGAGCTGGAGAGACAAGGAGACTAATACTGAACAAACACTCTATAGCAATGAGTACTATCAGAGCTATTTAACACTTATTTTAACCAAAGCAAATCACTTACCCTACCTTTAATTTATTTTTTATTTTATTTTTTTGAGTCTTACTTTTGGTAGAATGTTAAGCAGCAGTGTTAATTTGAGTTTTTAAGCAGTGCCAGCAACTTCCACAAGTGACTAGGCCCTTGTCGACATGCACACCGGTATTTTCTCCCTTGTTTTCAAAACAATTCCCTTACACGAACACATTTAATAACAATAACTCCGTCTACACTTAAACCGATTAAAACACAGCTGTCATCGCGAGGCTATCTATTGGCAGCCTGTCAACAACTGCAGTCTCATGATGACAGCCAGCCCATAAAGCCCAGCCTGTTATTTGGATACCTCAATAGAATGACATAATGTGCATATCGAAAAACAAGAGATCAGGGAACAAAAGTCCATTATGTGCATTAACAAAGTGCATTATGACTTATTTTATTTTCCTGAACATATTATTCTATTAGTTTGCAATTGTTCAAATATAGTGTGTATTCATACGCTTGTCCACTGGGCTCTCATTGAATTCAATGCATTCCGTCAGCTCCAGTTTGCCTCCCAGTGCCTGACATAACATTATCCGTCTCCTTCTTCACGTAGCCTTGTTACAGTCTACCAATATAAAACCTGTGACTCAATATGGTGGTGGAGTAGTAGTGGTTCAGAGAGGCTTATTGTCGGTGTCAGCCTGAGGGTCTATCCCCGTTTCACAATGAGCTAGCTAGACCCATGGGAGATGGATTGCTGAGGTGGAGCGCAACACCTACCATCAGCTCCCAGTACTTACCTCACGACTTGACGCACCCAAACCATGATACTCATGCGCCCTCATGACCTTGTGGTCGAAAGGCGAGTGCTCTACCGACTGAGCTACTCGGACACACCCGGAATAGTAACTGTACATTTAAGTATAAACATGTAGAAAGTCCTGTTAGTAATGTTAGAACCAGCACCATTTCATCCATATCCGCCATGCCATATTCCTATGCATAGGACGAGCGACTGCGGCCCGTACTATGCGAATGGATGTCCACGTGGCAACGGAAATATGGCATTTAAAAAAAATCTTCACTGTGGCCGGAGTTATCCATAAAGTCACAGTCAGCACGACACACCCCATATTTGGGTGTAGCTGTTGTGGGTGCTCTATGAAGCTACACTCACACAATCACGCTAAAGCACGCGTCGGCGCCATGTACAGCCATTAGGCGCAGGGGGAGGGGACGCATGCTGCACGTGATTGTGTGAGTGTTGCCTCGCATCCTGACACACAGACACGCAAAATATGCCGTGAACGTCCCAATCTGGCGGATAAAAGCAGCACAGCACAGGGCACCAACCTTGGGGGGTTCACCAAACGGTGTGAGAAAAAAAAAAAACGGCGAAAAACGGCGGAATTTGGAAGCAGAGCTAATATGCATTGCGGTAATCCAACCCGATCTCCAGAGATTACCGTAACATTGCACGGAACGAGTGCACTTCATTCCGTGGATAGCCGCCTCGGAACTCCCGAATTGCGTGCATATGGTACGGCGCTGCCTTGTGACAAAACCATTTCGGAGGCGCGCAGTCACAGGCGAATTGTCCCCCCGTGAAGGACCACCGAGGGAGCTAAGGCGACCGAGTTGCCGTCCTGAACGGTGGGACATTCGCCTGTGCCTACTCAGCGCCGTTTGAGTTATGTACCGATAGGCACAGAATCGTAAATTTTATTGTGCGGACTGCTCTGCTTCCGGGTTTTTCCGTGTTGCGACTGGTTACGCCCACCGTGGGACTCGCCGTACATATGCACGCAATTTGGGAGTTCCGAGGCGACTATCCACGGAATGAAGTGCACTGTTCCGTGCAATGTTACGGTATTCTCTGGAGATCAGGCTGGGTAATCTCTGAAGACAGATTCTACTAATAGCAGAATCTGTCAGCACCACTGCCCTTGTTGTTAGTAGGAATTTATAAGCGCCCGGGAGGAAGTGGACTAAGAAAGGAGGGCCCAAACTAAGTTCCTGTTTCGACACAAAAAAGGAGGTGGTGCCCCCAGTGGCAAAAACAAAGGAGAGAATAACCCCCCCCCCCCCCTTTTTTCTTTTACCGAACGGGTTCCCAGATTGGTATTGCGGTCATATACCTCATGCAGTTTGACGGACGTCTTGGCGGCCTGACAGGTGCAGCCGCTGTTCCAGTTCTCGGTGCCGCAACCACAGTTTCCCCCGCAGCGTTTGACCAGCAGACAGCGCGGGAAGAAGACGGCGCCGGTGGCGCGCAGCTCCTCCCGCAGGTTCACCGAGTAGTTCCTGGGAGTGCAGCTGTAGCGCTTCACGTCGTCATACAGACGGTCCAGATCAACTGGGAGAGGAGCATAAAGAACATTTACTTTTCATCATAAAACAGGTAGTTCCGACGAAGTCATCCGATTGGTTGAAATAGGCTCTCTGTCCGTGCTCAAACGAGCATGACAGCACACCTAATCATGATGTAAAAATCAGATGTGCTGATCAGACCGAGTCTCGGCAGAGCAGAGCCGGCTAGTGGCTAGGCTAGCAGTTTGCATGGGACGTTTACGGCCGTAGTAGCTAAATCTGGCATTAAAATAGTTTGAATTTAAATAGAATATCTTAAATACAGTGATATTGAGCTAACAGTTAAGCTTTGTTTCTCTATGTGTCCAGTCTGAGAAAAGTTGTCTAGCGTGGCTGAGTAAACAGGGACTCTGTCTGTCTCTATCAGACAGACCTCATGTATTTCCGGGATAATAGAGATAACACTTGCAGAAAGGATGTTATTTTAAGAGAAAAAAATCCTGCAATATGAATACATTTTATGAAAACATGTTTTTTTTAGATGGTAACTGTTGTATAATCGTGGGGGGGGGGGGAGTTCAGAAAAAGTGAAGAGAAGTGTGAAGAGGTCATATGTCATGTAGAATGAAGACGATGTGGAATTTACCCTGAAACCAATATGAAAATGTACTGGCCCTCATTTATCAACGCGGTCTAGACCAAATAATGGGCGTACGGTGAGATCACCGCAACTTTCGGCATTTATCAATATCCTGACTTTGACTTTAGCGTACGGCCCGCTCAGATCTCACGTCAGGTCTGAGGCAGTTGTAGACTTTGGCTGCACCCGTTTGTTCCATTGTAGACCTGCGGAGCAGCATTGTCTGACCGTCTGACAGGCATCTGAACACATGTATCCACTCCAAAATGTATAATCTAACACAGTAAATAAATAATCCCCGTGAAAATTTTATATTTTAAACAAACTGCTTTAACAGTCATTCAGATAAGATTGCAGATCTGGCTGCATTGGCTATTTGAAAATAGCAGATCTACAAGCTCACAACGCACCGCGTTGCATCGCGACACCCGGCGCTATTTTAAAGAAGATAATGATATGTGTCTGGCTAAGGACAAGTACATGGTGTACCATGCATGCTACTGTAGTAGCATGCATTTTATTTTTTATTTTTAGGGGGGGGCATTGTTTTAATGCCATCCTACTACTATATTACTATTATTATTATCCTCCTGCCCTTATTTTTATGGCGTTTTAAGGGAAGCGCTTCTGGCACAGCAGCACAGCACCACAGCAGCGTCTCCAAGGATCCCCATTGCCCAATAATAGGCTTTTATTGGGCATACTTTTGACCCCCTTTTGATACAAAATAAAGTCAGGAGGATAATAATGATAGTAAGATGGGCCATTACTATGGCATTAAAATAAATCACAAAAAATAAAATAAAAAAAAACTTTTTTTTTCAACTATTCGACTAGTACCAACAAAGTCGACTAGTGGTTATACTAGTCGACTAGTCGACTAGTTGGTGAAAGCCCTACTTGATCATACTACGGCTTCACACAAAAGCATCAAAAGCAGCAGATCTGCAAGCTTGAAACGCGGAGCAAAGCGCACGTTTCGAGCTTGTCAATCTGCTGCTTTTGGTAATTGTTTTTATTTGAATCCTGAAAAGTAACAGTTTTGGACATATGAGGTTTCCACCCCACAAACACAATGTTTTTCCTTTTGTTCTCCATTGTCCCACTGCAATTATTTTAGTAAGCGAGTATAGTAAAGTTTGATAAATCTGATTTCAGTGCAAGGTTGCAGTTGGAGTTTCTGCGGGGAAAAAAAAGACTATTAGTAGGCTATGTAGCAAACCAAGCTAGATTAGGTTGAGGCTAAAGATATGATGATTTATATATTCATAATGCACATCGTACATCATGTGTCATATGGATACAATGAAACAAAGATATATGCACAGGTAGGTTTAAGGTAGCAGATTGAAATAGGATAAACTGTGTGCCATGGGCTGGTACAGGAATGCATAATGTACAGCAGGGGTCCTCAACAACAAATCTTGAAGGTCCACAAATACGTTTTTGAATCAGGCTAGGGCGCGCGCGCGATTTTTTTCGCGGATTTCGGCGGATTTGGGTACTTTTCCACCCGTTTTTAGTTACTTTATTTCGGTTTTAGGGTTAAAAAAAAAGAAAAAGAAAAAAAGTTTTTTAATTTTTTTATTATAATTTTCCCAGGGTCCGCAGAGAGGTGTCCCGCGGTCCGGTCATGGACCGCGGTCCGCCTGTTGAGGACCCCTGATGTACAGTATACAGTAGACAGAAATAGAGGCAGAGGTATCATGTGCTGTGCACGCTGTATAGGAGACAATGGTGGAAAGTACACATTTTAATTTAAAGTACAAATTTCAAGGTACTTTTAATTTACTTGAGTATTTCCATTCCTTGCTCCTTTATACTTTTACTCCACCACATCTCAGAGGCAAATACTGTCTTTTTCTCTTTACTGCACTACATTTATTTGACAGCTTTAGTTACTATTTACTTTGCAGACTTAGATTGATAATTTATTTCCAAAGTATATTCTAAATATTTAAAAAAAATTGCAGATCTGCAAACTCACAACGTGTCGCAGATCTGCTATTTTCGAATAGCGCTATTCCAAGTATAAAACAGGGCTTAAACAGTGGTTAATAAGTATAGTCAAATAAAATTATATGTATGGCATTCAGAAGAAAAAAAACACACACACACACACACACACACACACACACAGAGTGAGAGAGAGTGAGAGAGTGAGAGTGAGAGAGAGAGAGAGAGAGAGAGAGAGAGAGAGAGAGAGAGAGAGAGAGAGAGGGTTAAGCAGGGGCATCGACCGACTGGTGCTCAATTCCGACATGATCAGAATGGTAATGGTCACCTATCACCTCATCATCCACACACACACACACACACACACACACACACACACACACACACACACACACACACACACACACACACACACACACACACACTCACACACACACACACAACACACACACACACACACACACACACACACACACACACACACACACAGATTTGTTTTTTGAGAAAATACAAATAATAATACTAATACTACTCATAATAATAAACTAATATTTAGTATGTTTCCTACCTGAAGTGTGGCTTGCACATATGGTTACAACTGTGCTTCACACATTAAACACTTAAGCCTTATTTCAGATTTTCAACATTGTTAAAAAAAACTCATTTTTACGTCATGTGCTAGCTTTGAAAATTAAAAAAAGAAATACAAATTTGAACATTTGAACATTTAAATAACTAAAAACATTTTAAATTAAAGAACGTGTTGAGAGAAAGAAAGGGAGCGATAAAGATAGAGAGGAGGGAGAGAGAGACACTGTTCTATATCTATATTGATGGTGTGTTGATTATGGTTTAATTGGAGAGGTTCTATTGGCCGACGATGGATTTGTGTTTGCTCATATTTTAGAATGTGTGTAATAAAAGTCCGTGCCCACCACCACGGAGGTTGTGGGTTCGAATCCACCGTGGTGCATCCGGCTTTGTCGAGCGTCTACACGAACACAATTGGCCCGTGTTCGGGGTAAGGAAGCCGGGCGGGGAGGAGGAGGGTGATATCGGTCATTGCACGTACTCCTACGGGCTGGGGGGGGGGGGGCGGCATCTGTCAGCGGGGAGTGTTGGGCGGGAGGAGTAGGACGAAGGCCCTACGTACGTCCTCCTGGTGGGGGCTCCTCACTGGCAGGTGAGTCAGTAGGATACGACAGCACTGACAACACAGAAATGTGTGTGGGGAGGAAATAATTGGCATAACGACTAAATTGGGGAGAA
>NC_137606.1:54756468-54761468 GCF_963280865.1 Gymnoscopelus braueri
CTTTGGGCTTGTTTTTCCTGTAAAGTTGCTTGTTAAATATTGGTTGTTGCGTGTTGCGGGTTTTTGGGCTTGTTTTTAAAGTGTCGTTAATTTTTTGATTTTTGATTTTATTATTGTTTAAACAGTTGTCAAACATGTGCATCTCAAATGATTGTATTTCTTCGCTGACCCCCATCTGAATTAATAAATATATATGGTGAAAATAGACGAAGCTCACCGTGAGCTTGTAGATCTGCTATTTTCAAAAAGATCTTGAAAGGAAATTGTGAAATAATATTTGGAATATATATATTTTATATATATATATATATATATATATATTATATATATATATATATGATTTACGACACACGTTTTGCCGTTTCCTCCGTCTACATGGAGACGGGACACGGAGCGTTGTTTCACTTAGTTGCGGATTCAAGCCCCGCAAACACCGTTCCCGTGTAAACGGACGGCACATCTGATATACTTTATTTTGCCGTTTTCTGTAGAAACCGTTGTCGTGTAAACCGGCCCTGTCTGGCCGTGTCAATTTCTAGACATGTGGATTATTTAAAAAAAAACAATGGATGTTTATCTAACACACTACACCTGAAAGAGACAGACAGAAACTGTTTTATTGGCCACTATAGTCTTCACCACCTGCTCTCTTAGCCCATTTTGGGCGGGAATCCCTATTTATAACTATACCTTTCAAGACGGGAATCCCTTTTGGGGTTGTTGTTGCTGTTTGTAATTTTTGAATACATATTTGAAGTTTTTCAGAAAGGTCAGGATTTAGAAGGCGTTTTTAGAATTGGCCTCAGGTCTAAATGGGTTAAGGGTCTTTGCCCATCAGTCAATTCCACCACAGAAGATTTTATGAACCACTTAAAGGGATATTTCACTTTCAAAAACACTTTTGGTCATTTTATCGTCTACTCAGGCTTTTGTGAGCCCCCCAGACCGTTTTTAAGTTGCTTTATTCAGTATTTAGATATTTGATATTCATTTAATCAGACACGCTTCCCCTTCCTATACAAACCCATTATAACTTCAAACTCAATGTTAGATTCATCAAAAACACCCGTCCTTGGTTCTGGTGACTCACCCTGCCCTCCTAATACGCGAGGGGGCCGTGTTTTTTCGATAACTTTTTTCATTTATTTTTAATATTGTTTTGGAAAATGAAAAAAATGAAATACAATAAAAAAAATTAATAACAGAAAACACTGTTTTCTGTTATTGTGGGTAAACCTTTTGCTGAAAATCAAACAGACGTTCATGGTTTAATCGAAAACAAATGTGTAACTGGTTGGTTAAACGGTTAATTTATTATGTTATTATTTTATTTATTTTGTGGTGAAAACGCACTTCCCCCCTAAAGTGACGCCTGGAGGTAGCCGTCCAGCCCCCATGTAACAAAGCTGCAACTGCTCCGAGACTGCTGCCCAATTATGCCTTGCAAGTTATACATAGATGAATAAACTGTGGTTTATAAAGTACTTGAACGTCATACTTGAGTAAGAGAACAGATATCTTATGTTTTACTTTATAATAAAAGTAAAATCACTTGGGTCAAAGTGTTAAATTCGCTCAAGCTAAATGTACTTGTATTTGCTGTTAAGTTGTTAAGTATCAAAATAAAAAGTACAATAATGAATCTAAAGTACAAATATCAGGTTTTTCATAGTACAAAGAAACAAAACAGCCACAAATGAGTTTTTAGTTTCTCTCCTTGCTTTATAATTAACTGATTTTAACTTTTTGAAAATGTTAAAGCAATAAAGAGACTGGATAATTTGTCCCAGTACCATTATTTCAGGTGAATGATCTCACTAGTGTCTCTAGCTTACATTTCCAAGTAGCTTGTGACTAGATTCACTACTTTCAGAATGATGTAGCTTTCAAGTTGTTCAGCTACTTTTTCCACTAGCTACTAGCTACTTTTTCCACCATTCCACCACAGTCCAGTAGCATGACAAAAGCTTCATGCCTACATTTTCAGTGGCACATCGGCAGAGAAGAGCACAACATGAGTTTTGAGTGCAGTTCGTCCATTACATGCCATCTCCCTCAATTTGTACAGTAGCTACTTATTTTTTAGGTTTGAGTGGACTCCAATCACCCAATAGCGTCCCGGGCTGAATGCCATGATGCTCTAACTCTCAACTAATGGTTCATGAAACGCATCATGAGAGCTTGTTCCCCCCCCCCCCCCCCCCCTCTCTCTCTCTCTCTCTCTCTCTCTCTCTCTGACAGAAATGGTCCAATCTCTCTCTCTCTCTCTCTCTCTCTCTCTCTCTCTCTCTCTCTCTCTCTCTCTCTCTCTCTCTCTCTCTCTCTCTCTCTCTCTGACAGAAATGGTCCAATCTCAGTATAGAGTAGTATTATGAGGACCAATTATATGAAGATAGGCTAAAATTCAGTTAAGTGGTCGTTCAACATGCCATCGCCATCGTTTTGTAGCAATTTCGGAGCTTTGGGTGGATTTTGACCATCACATCAAAGAAAGGATTCTCCATGTACATCCATTAGCTTTTACACAGCAGACAGCCCACACTGGAGGAATTCATTTCCGGGAGGTCGAGCGGGGGTGGGGGGGTTGTATGTGTCAAGGGGGGGGCGGGGGACGGGGGAAAGGGGACGGGGGACGGGGGACGGGGGACAGGGAGACGGACGGTTATGTTGCTGTTATGTTATGTTGTTATAAAGTTGGTAGATCAACAAGCTCAGATTGATAGATAGATAGATAGAATAAATATATATTTGTATTTTGTATCATACTCGTATATATTGCATATTATCGCACATTATTTTATATTAGTTTGTCTTTAAATGTCTCGAGGAATTGAATACACAGGGCCTCAATGGAAACAAGCCCTGGGCTTATTTGGGTTATCCTTATAGCACTCTTTTGTATAAATCTGTACCACTGTACGTACCTTTTTTGCAAACTGTTAATAAAGTATTCAATCAATCAATCAATCAATAAATCAAATATGGCTTAAATAAGTGGTTAGGCTGAACTTCATAATTCTAACTTGACACGGCTTGCATTTTACTCACCTCGACGTGACTTTTACAAGTCATTAGACCTCCTTGGGCTCACGACTCACGTAAAGCATGCGAGAGCATTATAGTAGTTATAATAATAGTATTATAGTGCGAGCAGACGTTCCTTCTTTGACTTGCAGTTCGCTGTTGCAATGGGCAAACGTATCATTATTTATTTTTTACCGGAATAAGACACGGGTAATGCTTCAATGCTGATGTAAAGTGGATGTTACATTTACTTTATTCCTTCCTGTCTGTCATCTAAATTAAGAACATTAGACCGTGTACCGTGTACCAACTTTTTTTCTCTCTCCTCGGCTCGCGCTTCTCAGACCAAAGGCTGCAGTCACTGGTAGACACGCCCACCCTGTATTGAAAAGGCTTGAACAAACCTCGTCCTGAACTATTAATAAAAGCTGGTACCTATTGGTACCTATTTTCAGAGGTGCCTAAGGAAGGTAGAAATCTTAAGGTCGAAAGCAAATTTAATAACATGTTTTTCGATATTGAGCAAGCGAGGACAGTTTGCAGGTGTCTCCTTCTCCTTACATGTTGCTGCTCCACCTGTGCACCTGTCACTGAGCCTTTTAATCCGGTGTGCAAAATACTTTGCTTATCTGTTAGAACGTACTTCTGAAATGCTACTGTTAGAAAAAAACATGTATGCAGTTAAGATCAAACACAAGTTCCATGACATGGAGTAAACAATGATGAAGCCAGATAGCTTATAGTTTGTTAGGCACAAGATGAGTACATTTGTGAATATAACAACATACAGTAAGTAGATTGAGCTAAGCTCGCTGTACCTAAAATAAATAGTGTACCGTACATACTAAAGATTGGTTTTGTGTAAACCATTATGTATGAACGTATACACATGACTCCTGTACAGAAGCAATTCTGTTTTGTCAAGTTGGTATGTATGTTTTATTCCGATTTATGTTAGGTCCTGTTCAAATAATATGAAAAACTAATACAATTCAAAATGTGAGGGAACAAGATAATATATTTCAATATATATGATAATGATTGTCTGCCCTTCTTATGTGGAGAAAACAACCATTGTAGAGTAGAGTTTATGTCCCAGGAGTTATTTCTGCTGAGTGGAGAATGATGAGGGGAAATCCTCACTGTCGGGTGAAAACCTTGTATGTCCAAAAGTGTTACTTTCTGGAAACAAAGTACTTGTGTTCCAATGTAGTTATGATTTAGTCACAAGCTCTTACTTTTCAAAAGTAGCAAAAATAGCCGATCTACAAGCTCACAGCATGTCGCTATATGATGCGTTGTGAGCTCATGTAGGTCAGCAATTTTTGTGCGACACAGTTATGAGACGAGGTAGAGCGTTCATTTATGAAAAAACAAACAAACATGAGATATGGAGATAGAAGGTTTCCACACAACGACAATGAGATCCTTCATCATGATCTATTCCCCCGCTGGGTGGAGGTGGCTGCAGAAAACAGTACCGACTGGTTGGTTTAACCCATTAAGACCTGAGGCCGCTTCTAAACATTTTCTAAATCCAAACAGTTTTTCGGAAAAGAATGTAAAAAAAAAAATTTCACGATTTTTCAAAAATAGCAGATCTACAAGCTCGTAGCGCGGCACTCGGTGCCGCGCTATGAGCTTGTATATCTGCTATTTTTGAATAGCCTAAAGAAATCTAAAAGTGACACAGATGCGTTCCAGGTATTAATGGGTTAAAGTGGCTCTTATGCAGGCGCGCAGAGGACAATTTCTAACTGGAGGGGTCCGAAATTGATCCTCCAGCAAAAAGTCAGGGTACTGGGTACGTCCCAACCCCCTCTCTGAGTAGTGTAGTGGAGTAGACGTATAAAGTATCAAAAAGTCGCGAATGGAACCGGAAAACAAAATTCTATTGGGTGGAAGGGGAGCGAGGGTGGGTCTTCACTCAGAAGAACGAGTAGAAGCATGGCCTTCTTTATATTACATTTTAAGCA
>NC_137606.1:54763968-54768968 GCF_963280865.1 Gymnoscopelus braueri
ATGCACTGTTTGTAAATGTCATAAAGGACCACACGCATGTCCATATGTTCAGGGATTACACGGTGCATGGAGCCTGTTTACTGAGCACCTGCCCTGCGGTGGGATGGAACCTGTGCGCTGGAAAGCACCAGGTACCAGCAGCTCTCTCCAGGTACTGCTTAGTGATGCTGGATTCACAGCAGCATCTGCCAGACATTGTTCACAGTGCGGTCATTCACGAAATGCAATAAACCGGGCGTGTTGGAGTCTTGTAACCCTAACCTTGTAATTAGAGCCCGACCAATGCCAGATTTTTTAGTCCAATGCCAATCCCGATTTTGGAGAGTCCTATACCACCGACTATCGATGTTCAGACAGACACTTTGTCTAAAACATTTTCTAACCCATTTGAAAAAGATCTTTTTAACGTTTTTAATTGAGCCAACAATTGTTAACACATTGATGGCCAAAACCGTAATATTACGGTTTTGCAAATACACCCGCGGAGTGCCAACAAGCCAAAGAAAACGTAAATATACGTTTGTTTTACCTTTTAGTTTTTTTTAGTTTTTTTTCCACAAGGGGGGGGGGGGGGGTTAGCGCAGCCCTGGAATCACCCATGAACACTCTAAGAGCCGTTTCACACTCGGGTCCCGGGTGCGCACTCCAGACCGCTTGGCAGGTGTTGCGCTAGTGTGAATGTTGCGTATCGTCCCCCGAAACGGATCACCGTTCCGTTCCTGAAACCACCTCCGGAGGCAGTTTCGGATCAGGATCATGAGTTTTCGGGTACGGTACGCTGCAATGTGAAAGCAAGCGTACCTTTAGACGGAAGTGGCCCGCTATTTGGAATAGGTGACGGTATATAAACTCGACAAAAACAGCCAACAAAAACACGTCGCAGATCAATCCACAGGGGTTCAACCATGGCCGTAACATATCCACACCAAGCAGTATACAGCAGAGCAGTGCGCTCTGTAGGTTGGAATCCAACCTACATACATGCGGCATCCAACCGTTGGATGCCGCATGTTGGATGCCGTACAGAGTCTGTCAGCGCAGCACCGGTTTGAAAAAAAGAAAAAAGACGCACCGACATTCCATAGGCTAAATCAATGCATTTTGTGATCGCATCGCACAACTAATAGCCTACTAAAACTAACGGGGAATACCAGAAAATAATAATATTTTGACATACGGGAGAAACGGTTGGTGCGGATATTTAAATTGGATACAATTATTATTGCGGTTGGATAACGGGTGGATAATTAATTTGTACATGCTGATTCGGATGACCATGAGAGGCCATCCGCGCATCTCTACTACATATCTTTGCTGTTAGGAAGAAACCCTGTATCCCATATTGCAACTTTTAATGCTTTTTCATCTTAAATGAATGCCCTATTGTCACACAGTGTCACACAAAAGTAGCAAAAATAGCCAAGCTACAAGCTGAAAATGCGGTGCAATGCGACACATTGAGCTTGTTGATCTGCTATTTTTGATATTACAATATAGAGCAGATAACCACACAGATCTTGCATTGGAAAATATAATTTTTATTTTAAATATGAACAAAGGCAGGAGATGCACGTCCCCACAGTTCTTTTTTACACACAGTGCTGGACCCACAAATCATAAATAAATAAAAATAAAAAGGTGAGTCTGCACACAAACTGCTCTACAGTCTAACCAAAGCTCTAAAGTTAACGTTTCTCCCATGTAGGGCTAATAAATTAATACATAAAATAAGGAGACTCTTTTTAAATAACCAAAAGTGAACTTTCTCTTATTATTATTATTACTTTGGAGACTATGGCAAGCGCGATCCTATCGCACACCTTCCTACATGACCAGCTATGGCTTTGCAGTCCAGAGGATGAGATCTGCACGTAATGCGCGGATGCGCAGATTAAACAACAGACAGGCAGCGTTGCGGAATGCGTTTGTGTCAACTGTACTTGTACTTCATAGAGAAAAAGGAGAGCACAGGGCGCATATATATATATATATATATATATATATATATATATATATATATATATATATATATCATTCAGTCCGACTTCACTGTATAGGCTACTATAGTTGCCTTTTACTTTCACGACAGCTTAAGTACAAAAAAATATCATAAATGATATTTTTTTGTACTTAAGCTGTCGTAAAAGTTTATAATATTTAGAGAAATGTAAAGTTTCAAATGCAAAAGTAGTAGTAGTTGTGAAGGTTAGCAAACTGGACATTTATAATGAATGTTTCCTGTATCCTCATCTTGCGCTAATGCACACAAGTGTTTCACCAGGTTTTATTTGTGTTGTTTCTCATAAGCGTACATCCGTTGTCCGTCAACAACACAGAAGTCTGTGCCTTGACTTCTGTGCTCACTGCGTTGAGCGCTCAGTGCGTTCTCCCCGCTTCGGGGCGAGGCTCCCCAAAGACCGTGCACTTACATAGATCGCCTCCCCTCCCCAGCATAGCTCTCCAGCCGCAACCCTATATTTATGCACGACCAGCACAAACATTGTCGCATAGTTGATGACGTCTGTGTCCACAGGGGAAACACTATGTGCATGCCGCCACCTGTAGGATCGGGGGTATATATGCATGTGTTCTCTGGTGCGATAGGATCTATGGCCAATGTGAATGCAGGCCAGCATTCGTTCTGGGAAACGTTTAGAATGAAAACGGATCCAGTGTGAAGCCGCCCTAAGAAGTAAGGGACAGATGGATCACAGTGCCAAAACATTTAGCTCCCATCCGCTTCCATTCTATCTCCTTGCTAAAAACCTCTGTATCTCTAATCATTTAAAAGAAAATTGAGAAAATCGCTGATCTACAAGCTTGGGATGCGACACATTTTGAGCTTGTAGCAGACGGGCAAGGAAGCTCTGCTGTATTTGAAGCCCAGGAAGTGAATCTCTTTAGGGGTGCAGTTCCCATCAATGGCCCAGCAGATATCACTATTTTACCTTCTGCAGGCTGCAGAAGCATTTACACTCAATACAAGTGAACAAGGTTTTGGCCGGACATTACACTTGATTTGATTACCTATAGTAAACATTTTCATAAATACTTTATGTTTTCAATCGCTAGTTTAAAGCCTTTTTTTAATTTATCATGATATGCGTTTAGTAAATTATGGTCCCATTAATTAAAACAATTATGATAAAGTAGGGTATGCTTCTAGGCCTTCTACTGGTTCTATGGAGTGAAGACCAGCAGTCATTTCCAGTTTCTTTTCGGGGCCGGAAGTTCCAAGATGGCGGATTTGGGTCAGATGGCGGTTCCCTTCGTCCATATTTTTTACAGTCTATGGAATGTAGATTGTATATTTTCGCTATTCGTCGTGTGATGAAATATGCAATTGGTGAAATATATCCATATTCTCTACATTACATTTAGCTACTTTCTTTGTACGGAAGCTGTGAGCTAAGTTTATAAATTATGCATTGCTTATCACGTTAGTTGTGATTAAACAAGAACGATAATTGTCTCATCTCAAGAATGAGCCCATACTGCATTGTAGTGGGAATGGGCTTTCAACATGAGCATAATTAAAAGAAAGGTTTTATATGGTTTAATTTTCAATTTAATGCGATGACAAATTAAATAGAAATGTAAGTAGTAGCCTACTTTGTATGTGTTCAGATAAGCAGCTAATTGTTATCTCTTCAGATCTTTCCTTTTCTTTCTCCCCCAAAGCAACCAACAGAATGAAATATTAGACATCAGAGGATATCTATAATGTACATGCTTGCACGCACATGCGCACACACGCACACACACGCACACACACACACACACACACACACACACACACACACACACACACACACACACACACACACACACACACACACACACACACACACACACACACACACAATTACCATCAATCCAGGCAGAAAAAAATCACTATTGCACACACCACGGCGTACAAATTGTTATGATTATATAATACTCACGCACGCACTCTCTCTCTCTCTCTCTCACACACACACACACACACACACACACACACACACACACACACACACACACACACACACACACACACACACACACACACACACACGTGAGCATGAAGGCATGTAATTTAAAATGCTTCATTCCAACCTCAATCTGAATGAATATTAATACATACACACATCCATGGATGTGTGTGTGTGTGTGTGCGTGAAAAACGGATGGAGCATAATATGTTCCATCCGTGAATAGGGTTGAGATGCGTGGCCATTTCTGTGTGTCTGTTTCTGCTGAACTGTGCAGTGTGTGTGTGTGTGTGTGTGTGTGTGTGTGTGTGTGTGTGTGTGTGTGTGTGTGTGTGTGTGTGTGTGTGTGCGTGTGTGTGTGTGTGTGTGTGTGTGTGTGTGTGTGTGTGAGTGAAATAGGGGTGGGAGGCACATTTACGTGTTGAAAGCCAATTATTAGCTAACATGACATGATGTAAGTGTGGAGGCTATAATTAGGGCGGGCTGGCGGAATGCAGTGATATTCTGTCAGAGCTGTGAATACTGGGGATTCACAAGATTATGTGATAAAATGTATGACTGAGGTCTGCTTCTATTCAACTGAATACCTGGCAAAATGACATTAACAGTGATGGAAGAAGTATTCAGATGTTTTACATATTAAGTCAAAGTAGCAATACCACAATGTAGAAATACTATGTAACAAGTAAAAGTCTGGTATTCAAAATGTACATAGGTCAAAGTGCAAACGTATTGGCTTAAACATTTACTTAAAGTACCAAAATACAATACTTGTGAGGCCCAAATGTCCCCACAAGTATAGTAGATATAAAGTATAGTTTTTCCTGGTCCTCACAAGAGAATGGTTGTTTTGTAAAGCTTTTTACCAATAGGTTTACAATTAGGAAAAGATTCAGGTTTAGATTGGGCATTTAGGAGTTTGGTTTCAGGGTTAGGGTTAGAGCTCTGACAGATTTCTAGGTAGTTACTACAAGCCGGTGTTGCTCACCGAAAATAGCCGACAACGTGTCACAGCGTGCTGTGAGCTTG
>NC_137606.1:54773968-54823968 GCF_963280865.1 Gymnoscopelus braueri
ATTTGAGTACTTTTTCCACCACTGGCGTGTACACAATACACATCATGGCATTTTTATCGTGGCTCAGAGAGTTGAAATATTTTCAACTCTGGGCGTTTGGAAGCGTTTTTTTTAGGAGAATGATGGTCTGGTGACGGTCTAATTCTGTGTGGGCTAGAGGTGGGTGGCAACAATTCAGATATATATATATATGTATATTTTTAAACACCCTGCACTGCAGAACCATTGCGAAGGATGGAGGGCGGTCCTTCCAAATCTGGGCGAGGCACTCAGTTGGTGTGGTATAAGGCGGTATAGGCAGTGGTGGAAAGTAACTAAGTGCATTTACTTAAGTACTGTACTTAAGTAACATTTTTAGGTATTTGTACTTTACTTGAGTATTTCCAATTTCCAATACTTTTACTTCTACTCCACTACATCTCAGAGGCAAATATTGTACTTTTACTACACTACAATTATTTGAAAACTTTAGTTACTAGTTACTTTTCAGATATAAATTATGATATAATGAAAAACACATTAACCACTTTTTTAACCCTATTTTATACCTAGGCTATTTGCAAATAGCCGATCTACAAGCTCACAACGCGTCGCATCGCGACGCGTTGTGAGCTTGTAGATCTGCTATTTTCAAACATTTGAGTACTTTTACTTTTGCTACTTTAAGTACATTTTGATACCAATACTTTTGTACTTAAACTCAAATAAATTTTGAATTCCGGACTTATACTTGTAACAGAGTACTTCTACATTGCAGTATTGATACTTTTACTTAAGTAAAACTTAAGTACTACTTTTTCCACCACTGGGTATAGACGAATCCACAGACGCGCTGCCTGTAGCTGCCTGTAGCTGCCTGTAGCTGCCTGTAGGCGGCCATTGCTGCGGTGTCGCGTCCGCGGAGCGTTGACACCGCAGCAATGGCTGCGCCCAGGGCAGCGCTCCGTGGATTCGTGTATAGGCATGTCCTAAAAAAGGACAGTGGGCGTAGCTTTGTTACCGGTAGCCGTCGCCGGCCGTCCATGCCCATACAATGAATTTAAATGTATCAAGATGATTGGTAGAATGTCTGCGGCTATAAGAAGAGACGACTAGGAGAGTGCTTCGTGCTCACCGTAGGCTACACACCCCCGCTTTCTCCTGAGCAATGCATAAATGCCACCTACTTAAACAGTCTAGTTAACTGCCAACACATTTTTTATTTACAGCAACAGCCGGGGGGAGTAGTTGCAGGGGGTGTGGTAGCAGTATAAACATAATATTCACACTATGCACACAGGGCGGCCACAGCTGAATGCATAGAGAGCCCGCCTGGAAAGAGGAAGGAACCAGGTTTATTTCCCGCGCCTGGCAATGTGTCAAGGTGTCCCTGAGCAAAGACACTTAACCCCTTAAACCCTTATGGTGCAGTGCCACGGGGCTCTATACTTTAATTCTGTTATTGTGGGGAAAGCTTTCGCTGAGAATAGCCGACCAACAAGCTCACAATGTGACGCAAAGCGTCGCGTCGTGAGCTTGTCGATCTGCTTTCCACACAATACTCAAGTCTGACCACTTGGACAGCAATCAGCTGTGTGAAGCCGGTAACTGAATTCCCCCCACGTGGGATCAAATAGGTCTAAATGATTATATTATGACTCCATGTGAGAGTGTCTCTCTTATCTTACACTAACTAGCGTTGTTAATTTACAGTAAGGATACAGTACTCAAGTACACGTACGTTGTTACCGTCCACCACTGGCTACTAATGCTCGTACGATATGGGAGGGGTTGACATTGTTCCACTAATGTTGCAGGGAAATCGGTCACGGTTTGCCGGAGCGAAAACAAAACGAGTGAAACAGTAGAGCTGTGTTTTGAAGCTTCTTGACTGGGAGTCATCTCTCACAAAACATGCACACACACACACACACACACACACACACACACACACGCACACGCACACGCACACACACACACACACACACACACATACACACACACACACACACACGCGCATGCACACACGCGCGCGCGCGCGCTCGCAAACACACACACTCTGAGTGTTCAGGTGCTTTTAATTTGCCTCTCGGTTTACATTCCTTGGACTGTCTATCTGTCAGCATGGATGGTCTGGGAATCCCATGTGTTAGATCATATTATGGGAAATGAGACACAGCCCCGCCCTCCCTCCCCACAGGGACTAATCTTCACATGAAAGGGAAACTCTGTCTAAAGATAGAAATCACATGTGTCCCCCTCCCCTCCCCCACGGTCCCTAGACAAACCAATCAATATTCATAGATAACAACTGTCTCCTCCCAGAGAGAAGATATGAAGCCGGAGCACGGAGAACAAAAGGTACCAAACTGTAAAGTCACCGGGAGAGAGAGGACAAAATGCCTGCAACGCCAAAAGTCTGACTGTTAACCACTTACAGGGGTATTTCACTTTTAAAACACTTCTGGGGTAATTTTAACGACTACTGTCTTTTGCGAGTTTTTTTAAAGTAGCTTGATTCAGTATTTAGATATTTGGCATTCATTTTTATCAGACGTGCCCCCTTCCTATCAAGAACGAGCATATACCATTCACAGTATTAGGGCGACTGAATAGAACATTCCGGGTCGCGTCCATTAAAGTTCAATGGAGAAGTGGCGCCCTGTTCCTCAAGCTGTATATAAAATAGGAATTACACCAGAAGTGTTCTACAGGGAACACATTGAGTGCCAATCGCGTAGATCTACGCGAACCTATTTATTTTTTTTAATACTTTATTGAGTCCAAACATGTTAACAATAAATCATTCAGTTTACTTCCATAATAGTAATAATACATTTCACATGTTTTATGTCTCTGTTATCAACAGACATTTCGACCCATTCTTTTTTTTTTTTTTTTTTTTGCATGTAAAACCCCTTCACCTACAGTACATACATAAAGTAAATAATAAGGATAAACTATATGAAGACATTTCAATAGAAATCATTTTTTCATCCATGCATCCTCGTAAACCTCCTTTATAAGGAGGCATAAGCAACAAACTTGACACCAAGAAATGAAACAATAAAGAAATAAAACACAAAATAAAAAAAAAAGGGGGGGGGGGTGAGGTGGGGGAGTTAGGCTTTGTTGTGTCATTTTGGTAAAATATCTTCCATTTTCTTTTGTTTCATTTTTAGTTCTGAATACTTGGGTGGTTAAAATAAATAGAAATATTCCAAAGAAATAATAATAATTTTAGTCATTAAGGTTAAATAATCAAATCATGTTTATTTGTAAGATAGAGAGCCCATCTCTTTTCAAACAACCTGTCCTTTCCATTAATTTTATACGTCACCTTCTCCATGAAATAAATATCTTCCACTTTTTCCATCCATCTGACTACACTAGGTAGTTCCAGACCTTTCCAACATCTAGTTATTTGTTTGAGGGCTGTAATTCTCAAAATCCAAAAGAGATATAGTTCTTCCCTCTGTAGACTTTTGGGACGTGTTCCCAAAAGTATATTGTGATTTTCTAAATTAACAGCTCTTCCAAATATTTGTTCTATGATTTGTAAAACTTTGGACCAAAAGTGTTGTATTTTGGGGCATGTAAGGAAAATATGGGTATGGTCCGCCCCATTCTCCCCACATCCCCTCCAACAACTAGAGTTTAATGTGTACTTAGATATCGATAGAGGCGTTTGGAAATACCTTATATTCATCTTCCAGGCGTATTCCTGCCAAAAAGGCGATCTTATATGATTAAAAATGTCTTTAAAACTCTGATTCCACTCACTTCCTTGTATGGTTATTTTCAGTTCTTTATCCCATTTGTCCTTTATATGATCTAGATCTTCAATTTTGTTTTCCTGAAAAATTTTATAGACTTGTCCAATTGTGTTTTTGTAATCATGTCTTTGATGGGATTTTACTATATATCTTAGGAGAGGGTGAAGGTCTCCAAGAGTTCTAATTTTGAGCTTCTCTTTTAAGTAGCTCCTCACTTGCAAATATCGATAAAAATGATGACTTGGAAGATCATATTGATCTGCTAAATTTTCAAAAGAGACCAGCCCTTCTTCATTATACATTTGATAGAATCTTCTGAGACCTTTCCCTTCCCATATCTTAAAAACATGATCAATGCTATTTGGAGTGAAATCTGAGTCACATGACATTTCTCTCATACAGGTAATTTCTTGTTCTTTAAATTTACTTATTTTACATATCGTTTTCCAAATTTTAAATGTATTACGTATAGAATGATTGAGTGTTTTAGTCTGTATTTTATTATAGGATGCAAAGATCAAGGTGCTGAGTGGTTCAACTAGATTAGACTCTATGAGCTTCCATTTAGGGCTCATCTTATTATTCATCCAGATTAAAATAGGTTTTAACTGTGCTGCGTAATAATAATGAATTAAATTAGGTAACGCCAGACCTCCTCTGTCTTTGTCTTGTTGCAGGGTTTTGAGTTTAACTCTTGGCTTCTTTGCATCCCATATAAACTTTCTCATCAGTCCCTCCCATACATGAAAACATGCAGGTGATATGTATAATGGCAGGTTTTGGAATAAAAATAGGAAGCGTGGCAAAACGTTCATTTTGATAATCTTAATTCTTTCCAGTAAGGTAGAGGGTATAATTTTCCACCTACTCAAATCTTGTTTTACAGAGTTTTCCAATGGCCCGTAATTACAGTGATATAGTTCATCTAGATTATTAGGTATGTTTACTCCCAGATATCTAACTTTATTCTGATCCCATTTGATATTAAACTGTTTTTTAAAATCTTTTTCCAAATAGCCACCCACTAACATGGCTTCTGTTTTATTTAAATTTAACTTATAGCCAGACATAGCTCCATAGTTTGTTATTTCCTCTAATAAAATGGGCAAGGATTTACATATTTCTGTAAGGAACAGTATGATATCATCTGCATACATTGCCAATTTATGTTCTTCTTCCTTTAATTTAACTCCCTTTATTTTATTATTTTCCCTAATATGTTCTGCTAGAGGTTCAATACATAAATTAAACATTTGTGGTGATATCGGATCTCCTTGTTTTATTCCTCTGTTCAAAGAAAAAGTCTTAGAGAGCATCCCATTAACTCTTACTCTTGCATTTGGTTCTTTATACATTCCCTTAATCAATTTAATAAAAGTTTTGTGAAAACCGAACTTCTCACATACTCCAAATAAAAAGGGCCAGGAAACCCGGTCGAAGGCCTTTTCCGCGTCCAAGGTCAAGGTCAACATCTGTTGTTTCATTTCTACCGTTTGATCTATCATGTTAAGTGTGCGTCTCACATTATCACTTAAGAGGCGGTTCCTTACAAAACCCGTTTGGTCTAAATTAATTATATCTGGGAGTACATATGAGAGTCTGTTGGCTATAATCGAGGTGAATATCTTCTGATCTACATTTAAGAGAGATATCGGTCTATAGGATGAACAATTTGTCAAGTCTTTTCCTTCTTTTGGTATAACAGTAATGATTGCTGAATTCCATGTGTCTGGCCACTTCCCTGTTTGTAGGATATCATTGAAGACTCTGCTTAGAATAGGTACAACCAAGGGTCTAAAGCACTTATAAAATTCATTTGTGAAACCATCACTTCCTGGGCTCTTTCCAGTTTTACCTTTCTGGATAACCTTTGTAATTTCTGCCTCTGTTATTGGCTTAACTAAGTCGCTATTTTGGTTGTCAGTTACTGTGGGAAAGTTTAAAGGAGTTAGATACTCTTTAATTTTTTGCATACTCACATCTACTGTTTCTGGGGTATAGAGGTTTTGATAATAATCTCTAAAACATGATGCTATTTTAGATTTCCCTCTTTGAAGTATATCATTTTCATCCTTAATGGTTGCTATTGCTGTTTTTTCTTTCTGTTTCTTTAATTTGTTTGCTAACATTTTCAGCGCTTTTGGGCTATTATCATAATACGTTTGCCTACACAGCATGAGATCCTTTTCGATTTCTTGTATTTCAATTGTGTCCAGTTCTGTTTTAGCTGCGTTCAATTGTTTCTGTATTTCTTTATCCTTATTTACTTCATGCTGTTTTTGTAATGTTTTTATTTTATTTTCCAAAAATGATTTTTCTCTTTCTCTTTTCCTCTTTTTCTGGGATGAATATGCTATTATTTCTCCTCTTGTTGTTGCTTTTGCTGCTTCCCACAAAATTGTAGATGTCACTTCCTCATTATCATTTATCTCAAAATAGGACTTCACACTACGTTCTATTTTCTCCTTAAAACACTGATCATCCAGCAGGGAATTATTTAACCTCCATAAAGTTTCCCCCTTTTCCCTTTTCAAATTTAATTCCATTATGACTGGTGCATGATCTGTTATTGTTATAGGTAGTATTTCGCATTGTATGACCTTTGAGATCTCATTCTTAAACATGAAAAAATAATCCAGTCTTGAGTAAACATCATGTGCACCAGAAAAAAAAGTGAAAGCCTTTTCTTGGGGATGTAAACAGCGCCAGACATCTACTAGTCCCAACTCAGTTTGAGCTTTTCTCATTAACACTGCTGCTTGTTCTGCTTTATGTTTTATTTTACTCTGAGTGTCCTTCTGATTCATAGTCAAATTCAGATCTCCCCCCATAATAATCATGCCCTTCCCTTCTGTCATTATCAATGTTAAAATTGTTTTCATGAGATCTGCCCCTTTTCCCGGTGGATTATATACATTAATGAGGGTTATATGTTGTTCTTCTATTTCTCCAGTTACAAGAACGTACCTTCCTTCCTTATCTCTGATACATTTTTCACTACTAAACATTAGATTATTTTTAATTAGAACTGCCACGCCCCTTTTGGCTGTTGTAAAGGAGGAGGAAAAAACTTGGGCTGATGCTAATTTCTCCAATGTTGCATGTTCTATTTTGCTCAGGTGTGTTTCCTGAAGAAAAATAATTTCTCCTCCTTCCTTTGTGAGTTTTTGGATAATACGCTTCCTTTTTATTATATTATTCAAACCATTTGTATTCAGAGAAATTAATTTAAGTTTTCCCATTACGCTTCCCTTGGGAGACAATTACATCATATTCAAAGCCTTTAAACAAAACAAAAAACGCACACAAAATGTTCATATACGATGTGAAAACCATAAGACACAACAAAACACCCCACTGTGTGCTTCCAGCATCTGCAACCTCTCTATGGTTACAAGAAATATTCCACATTATTATATTTATGTGAAAAAAGGAGTTTTCAAAGAACAACTCCTGCCACAGAATGTTCCATGTGGCTAATATGGGGTTAAGAAAAGCCCATATTTGCATGGTGGGCTGCATACAAGCATATATGTCCCTCCTCCATCTCTCTTACTAAATTAAATTTGAAATTTAAAGAACCAGATATATCAAAAATAAGACCTACATTGCCCATGACCCAATCTTTTGTATTAAGTTAAAACCCCTCTCCCACTCCCTCAGACCCCCCCCCCAAAAAAACAACAACTCAATATGCTAGTCTATCTGAGAAACGAGAGGACCAAAGAAATATAATAGTACAAATAAATAAATAAATATGTGCCATACACACCGTAGTGCGTAGTCCACCTTCAAAACGGCATATTCACACACCCACGCACACACGCACAAAAGTGTATGCGCGTGCGGGCTCATAAACACACATACAGACTTCCTAAAAAAAAAAAAAAAACTACACAAAAAGTGCATTGCCACCTGCACATATACAGAGCATATGTGTGCTCGTTGTTCGTATACATCACACACCCGCCTGCACACACAGGGCGCGCTCGGAGACCACGCACCAGAGCGCACTCGCCCATTAGATTGCATTGGCCAGTGCTCTCACTGCCGCTCAGCGCTGTATCTCCTAAAAACCCCCCGTATCATGCAAGAGTGTGCGCGCTCGCACAAGCACATACACCGGCTATACAGAAAGTCAAGATTTCCCCGTCTGAGTAACAATACAAAAAGAATCAATAAAATAATAAAAAAGAACAAGGGACCTCTCTACACAGTTACGCGAACCTATTTAAAGCCGCCACGTGCCAATCGCATAGATCTACGCGAACCGCCAGTTCGCGTTGATTTCACCAAAAGTGCACTTTCGGAAATTTTTGATCTACTTCCGTTTCCGGTTTGACCACCGGAAACTGAATTATTTGGGATCCGGTTTTGCCGATCCCGTCGGCCCTCGTTCTAATGACGAAACTGAAACTCCATTTTCTCCTTGTAGTTTTTTCTCCTCGCATATCACTGTTTAACGTAAACCGTTCTAACTACAACATGGATGCCCCGTTTGACACGTGGTCTTCACTGGTAGAAGCAGTGAGATGTCCGTGATGTTTACAAACAGTGCACAGCTCAATCTTAAGGATTTAAGGTCTATGGCGACGTGAAAAAAAACAAAAAAACAACAATAACACGTTGGCACTGGTGAGTACATTATGAGATTAACGTCTGGCATGGAATGTGTTAAAGGGAAAGTTCACCCTCAAAAATGACATTTTCTCTATCGATTACACACCCCATGGAGACTTGAATTTATGGAGATTTTTTTTATTTTTGTCACATTCCTAAGCCAATAATTTGATGATCGGCTGCGGCTCTGGTAGGAGACTGAAAGTGTCAACTTTGAGTCTCCTACCGGAGAAATTAGTATCTTTCCGCTGGTTATCAAATTATTGCCTTAGGAATGCGACCAAAACAAAAAAACCTCCATGAATTCAATGCTTCATGGGGTGTGTAATTGATAGAAAATATTTTTTTGGGTGAACTACTCCTTTAAACCCTCTGTATGGAGCTGAGTTACACTGTAGCCTACTTTGCGTTCTTTTTCGATCTACACCAAATCTCTTTGCTAAAAATAGCCGGTCTACAGCTCACAACGCATCGCAACGCCGAGTGTTTTGAGCTTGTAGATCGGCTGTTTTTGGCGAATGCACCTCCCAGAATAGGGATTCAAGTGGTTACTTTGGCCACCTAAACCCTTGATTTGATGTGTGCGAGCTCTCAACATTGCAGAACAAGTCAAATAAAATACAAAGTCCACATAATCATGAAAATAGAATTCACATGTGATTTCTAGTCTCTCTTTAACCTCTTGAACCCTATAATAATGTGTTGATCCCCAGGGATCTGTACTAGGACACAAACTCTCTCGTCGGCGCTGAAGTACAGTATTGAGAGCCAAAACGTCATCATTCCTGGTGTGGGTGTTCGTCAGCGACAATGTGCTAACCGGCAAACAAATACAGTGAGACACCTTTGTTTTAATATCGATTAAGTAAATCGATTAGTTCTATTAACAGTTGTCCCCCTCGGTTTTTGGTGTATCCGAAGTATAAAGGTCCTTACACACCGGGGCGATTTTTTTCATGCGAATAATACGTTTTTTTTTTAAACCTTATAAAGTCAACGCAAGCTTCCACACCAGTTTTCGAGCGAAAAAAGCGTCTTTTAATTATTCGGAACGAGTCCGAATTTTGCGTATATTCGCATATTCGCCGGTGTGTAACCGCCTTAAGGCTTAAGTGGTTAATGATCAATAACTAATAGTCCCATATGATTCTGACTTTACAGGATTAAAAAAAAAGAAAAAAGCTAGAGTAGCAGATCTACAAGCTCAAAGCGCGTTTCGAGCATACAGATCTGCTACTTTTGATAATTTTGTGTGACACTGTAGTATGATCAAGTGGGCGTAAATTTACCAAAAATACTAATAAAACATATCTCTCGCCCTGCCTTTCGGCCTGGCGGAGACAATTAAGTGCTTCTTCCACCACTTTCGACTCCATTCCCTAATTCTCTCTCTCTCTCTCTCTCTCTCTCTCTCTCTCTCTCTCTCTCTCTCTCTCTCTCTCTCTCTCTCTCTCTCTCTCTCTCAGTCTTATCAGTGTGACCAGGTCTGGAGAACAAATTAGAGCTACTAAATGAAGCCTTGCACGCTGCTTAAGTCTAGTGGAAAGGATGAGAGAAGCATGAGCGACTGAGGCCACTACTGTATGAGGGTGTGTGTGTGTGTGTATGTGTGTGTGTGTGTGTGTGTGTGTGTGTGTGTGTGTGTGTGCGTGTGCGTGTGTGTGTGTGTGTGTGTCTTTCTAATGATGTTGTTTCATGCCTGAATGAGTAGTGTGACACACATGCACAAACACACATACACACACCTCCAGTACTAATACCACCCAGGTGCAAGTGAAATGATTTAAAAGCAGCGTCGAGTCCAACTCCACTACTCACTGAATGAAGCGAATGCACTTCTCCCAATGCACATCGTCATGTGGCCAGGGGAAAGCAAGCCCTCTGGTATCTACGGTGGAATTACAGACGACACTTCATGACCAACTTTTGTAGAAGTGCTGTCAGTCCTTTTGTGCCTGGCTTTGCAAAAACCTCAAAGGGAAGAATTGTCTTTTCATGCAGTTCTGTAGGTTCACAGAGGCAAAGACAGGACCTCTTTATCTACGCCAGTATTGGAAGAGGTACTCATTATTTTCAACAGTTTTTCGTGTCATGGACCCCCACATTGATATGTATTTGGCCACGGACCCCCGTCTGAAAATGTTTTGTGCCAGGGACGCCCAGAAGAGAAGATTTATGAAAAAAATAAGAAAATGTAAAATTATTCAAAATTTTCAAAATTTTTAAAATTTGTCAACACATTTCAAAAATAGCACATGCATGTACAAGCTTGGAGATCTGCTATTTTTAAATAGCCAATGTATGGAACCACTTTAAATGGATAAAGTGGTTAAAATGATTGTGAAGCTACATGAACTACTTTTGCTGGGGACCCCCTCATGGACCCCTATGGATCCCCCGACCCCTTGAGTAAAAGTATCGATACCGCAATGTAAAAGTCTGGTATAAAAAATAAAATAAAAATAAAGTATTGGCATTAAAATATACTTAAAGTACCAAAATCAAAAGTACTTATTATGCAAAATATCCCATTTCACCAGTTTTCAAAGGTGTAAAATGTATTAAAATATGTTCTGCTATTTGCAAATAGCCAAAGTATACATGGAGCTGAAGTGGTTTATGTATGTTTGTAATAATAATACAAATCTACAAAGTAACTCTCAACCAAATTGTTCAAATAATTGCAGTGGAGTAAAAAGTTAAATATTTTCCTCTGAGATGTATGTACAGTGGAACAATACGTATGGGAAATTCAAATCCCATAGAAATGCCAGAGTAAAGTAAAAATAACCCAAAGAATTGTACAGTACTTGAGAATATGTACTTAGTTACTTTCCACCTCTTTGACGACAGAGGGCCTTATACGATTCTACGCAGAGCTGTTTAAATGTTCAGAGGGAGAGAGAGAGACAGACAGACAGACAGACAGAGATGAGAGAGAATAGATGCGAGCTGGTGGTTTGTGGCTGATGAAGACATTTCCTAAGGTGAACGCAGTGTGAGAGCGTTTGCAGTCAGAAAATGTTGTCGAGAGAGCCAGGAAAAAGTGCTTACGCAGGGAAGGAACTACAATCAGGACACAGCCCTGCCTGAACAAGAAGGCATCTGACAAAACCAGGGAAACGTCTTCATATCTCTCCATCTCTCTTTCTCTGCCCCCCCACCCCCTTACTCCCCTCTTTCGCTGTGCCATTCTTCTTTGTTCCCCCCCCGTCCCCCCCCTTTCTCTTTATCACCGAACGCACCCGTGGGGTGCATGCCGTTGTTTTGGAAGGGTTTAGAAAAGCCTGCCTGTCTTTCTCGTGTCCTCTCTCGCACTCAGCTCCAACTCTGTCATAACAAAATTAACAAAGTAAAAATGGGGGAACCATCTTTGAATCTCCCCCCGTGTGCAACTCTCTCTCTCTCTCTCTCTCTCTGTCTATCTCTCTCTCTCGCCCTCTTTCCTTATTATATTGTAGGAGAGAGAAGAACATATTCCACGTCTCAGTCGCGCTCGTCCCCCCTCGTCCCCCCTCGTTCCCCCCCCTGACAGCGTGACAAAGCTAATCTCCTTATCTGCTCACTTGACAGGATTTAAAAAGAACACTTCCTCGCCTCCCTCCACCTCCCCCCCCTTCCTTTCCCGTACTCTTCTCCATCACTTCTCCACCGTCTAGTGGAGGTGGGGGATAAAAAGAAAGTGTCTATCTACTCTCTCAGATGCTTCATTTATGCTCCGTCGTATGTCGGTGCCGCGCGCCGGAAATAGCCGACCTACAAGCTCACAACGCGGCGCGGACGCGCCAAGTTGTGAGCTTGTAGGTCGGCTATTTCCGGCGCGCGGCAACGGCGTACGGTCGAGTGTATATCTGACTTAATCGTTTCCATCTTTCTCCTTCACTACCAAGTGGAAGTGGGAGACAGGAGTAGTGTAGATAACGACCTAATGCGTCTTCACCTCAACTGTTACCGCGTCACCCGGTTTGAACCGGTTTGTGATGACAAGCGCAGAAGCTACGCGAAACCAAACGGCGGTGCGAGTGAGTGGCAGAAATGGTGGCTAATGAAGCGAAAAAGGCTTTTTTTTGTTAAAAAAAAGTTAAAGCTCTATTTTCTGTTTGTTCTGTAATAGGGGTCTCCCTGTCTCTCCAGCTCTTTGATAAACTGAAAATAGCAATTTTCAGCTGGGAGGCCAATTGTATTCAGTCAAAAGACAGAACTCCACAAAGGTAATTCATCGAGTTCGATTTTATAGTGCTTAAAGAAATCCTCTGCTCATTTTTGTTTTGTTCACTTCAATTTCACTTGTTTATTCTGTACCCTGGATGAGTGCTCTCTCCTGATTGTATGAAATTGGTATATTTGGGGGGCACTTTGTTTGCAATCTTGTGATCTACACACATTTGGATGAGTTGAAGCTCTCTCTCTCGAGTTGAAGAAGCAACCTAACTCGTTTATTTTTGAGATGTCTGCAAATTCTTTTTTTTTTAAGAATCTATGGGATGCTGGTGCAATCAACATATCATTGACCAAGTGCAACTGCCAAGATCTCCGGTACACTTCTATCAATGAATGTGGATACTCTGGCTAGAAATTGTACTTTTTAGATTTTCCTTTGAGATAACTTGTAAAGCCATGCTCTCTCTCTCTCTCCAGATAAGTAAGTAAACTTCTTCCTTGGCTTTAGTTTTGCTTTTTTTTTTTGCATGGGAACGTCTTAGCTCCATGCCTCCATATTTGTACGTTTTGTGTTTTTCCGTAAATTAACGCCCTACTTGATCAAACTACTGCGTCACACAGAAGCATCAAAAGTAGCAGATCCGCACGCTCAAAACGCGGCGCCAAGCGACCCTTGTAGATCTGCTTCTTTTGATATATTTTTTAAAATTTGAATTCTGAAAAGTAACAGTTTTGGACGGAGGTTTCCACCCGACAGTGACCATATGATAAAAAGGACCAAAAACATACTCCCTTGTATTAGTGGTTGAGGTGAGGACAATGGTGCCATTTACGGTACATCCAGCATTTATTCTCTGTCCTCTAGATCATTGGTTCTCAAAGTGGGGTCCGGGGACCCCCAGGGGTCCTTGAGGGAGTTCCAGGGGGTCCCCAGCTAAATGATAGATTAGGCACCAAATGGACCCTTATGGGTCTGTAACTCTGAGAGTGTACAAATGGAACCAAATGGACTCTAACGGGTCCATTTGGTTCCATTTGTACACTCTCAGAGTTAAATTAACATACATTTTACGATATAAACTGGGGTCCAAGGGGTAGAAATGCCATTAAATGGGGGTCCGTAGCCCTAATGCATGTCAAACTGGGGGTCCTTGAAATTAAAATGGTTGAGATTCACTGCTAGAGCCGAAAAAAAATCTTCTCTTATGGTGGTCCCTGGCATATCTTTTCAAATGGGGGTCCGCGGGCTAACAAGTGTCAATTTGGGGGTCCTTGCCATGAAAAAGTTTGAGAACCACTGCTCTAGATAACCCACTGAAAAGATTAATTGAGAATGATGTGTAGTTTAAGATCAAATCATGTTTATGGTGTAGAATGCCTTTTGGGGGTCCAACTTCCAATATAACAATGCAGCATAACTTTCCCACATAGATCTCATCTAATAATGGGATCTGTTAGATAGAGAAGATCTGTAGAATGAGATCTTCTGAAACCAGATGTGAAATTCAAACAGCACATTTTGGGATGACAAGTATAACTGTATTTGTTCGTAAACGATCCTTTCAATTACCTTTGATATCGAGCACAGAATTGAGACAGGACGGTACTGGGATGTAATCAGTGGTGGAAAAAGTATTCACATTTTTTACAAGTAAAAGTATTAACACAGAAATACTCTGTTACAAGTAAAAGTCCGGAATTCAAAATGTACTTGAGTAAAAGTACAAAAGTATTGGCATCAAAATGTACTTAAAGTACCAAAAGTAAAAGTACTCATTATGAAGAATGTCCCGTTTCAAGTTTCAAATGTATTTAGAAAATAGCAGATCTTCAAGCTCGCAATGCGACGCATTGTGAGCTTGTAGATCGGCTATTTTCAAATGGCCGAAATGTATATAGGGCTGAAGTGATTAATGTAGTGTTTTGTAATAATAATCAGAATCTACAAAGTAACTAGTAACTAAAAATTTCAAATAATTGTGGTGGAGTAAAAGTAAAAATAAATACCTCTGGGATGTAGTGGAGTAATGTAGTGGAGTAAGTAAAAGTATTGGAAATTCGAAATACTCAAGCAAAGTACAAATACCTCAAAATTGTACTTAAGTACGGCACTTTTTAGTTTTTCTCGGGCCAGCTTGAATTCCTCAGGAAGGTGACCTTGTTCAATGGACAGGTTTGTTATGTTTTATGCACGGAGTGATGACTTCAGCGGCATGTCGTAAAAAGGCTGCTGGGAATGTTATTACGACCTGTTGCTCAGGAAGCTTTCAAGGCCTTTGAGCTGTGTAAGTATCTCTTTATCAGATGCTTCTTTCACCACTCTCTATCCTTTGTAAAGCCGACCTGATTTACAACTGGACCACTTTTTTTTTAATGTGTGTTTGCTTAGTTGTAAAACTATTGTTTCAACTGTTGGCTACTTTGAATTTGTGGGATATAACTGTGCCTCCGATATCCAGGTTTAGGTTGTGTGTTGTTGTCGTCAGTATTCCATAATGCTTGATGGTGGTTCTTATTCTCAGCTACCTTATCATTGAAAACATATATCGTTGATTTCTTTATCATTCCAAAAACTTTTTTTTTTTTTTCATTTTTTTTCCATTCACACTGAATCCCCAGATTCCATCCCTAGATTTCCTTTATTTGGGAAAAAATGCATTTCTTGATTTAACCCTTTAAGGCCTGAGGGCGCGCTCCCACCAAGAGTTGGCTGGCCGCTGTTAAACGCAGGTTGTGCGCGGCCACAGTTTTTTGCAGCCAGCGGATTCTAAAAAACGGGAGTGTCACTCACTTTCAGGAGCCTCCCCGTTGCCCGCACCGCCTGGCGCCTGCTGCCTTGAGCACCATGTTGCTTCCTGAGTCTTGAGACGGTCCGCCTTCGACTCACCCGATTGGACAGAGGGAGAAAATCAGCGCCTGCCTCCAGCAGTTTTATGCTTTGTCGCGGAGAGCAGATAAACGCAAGGTCTGCGCGACTAGCGGAAAAATCTGCTCTTGCGTGAATCAACGCATTTGCATTGACAATGCATTGGCAGATTCTGCAAACAGCGGCCAGACAACTCTTGGTGGGAGCGCGCCCTGAGGCAATACTTAAAAATGTTTTCAAAATCCTAACAGTTTTTTGAAAAAAATATTTTAAAAAAATGTTCACGATTTTTCAAAAATAGCAGATCTACAAGCTCATAGCGCGGCACTCGGTGCCGCGCTATGAGCTTGTATATCTGCTATTTTTGAATAGCCAAAGAAACCTAAAGTGACACAGATGCGTTCCAGGTCTAAATGGGTTAATAGCCTTTAACCACTTGAACCTAGCCTCGCGTGGCCAGACTATCACTGCGTGGGTATGAGTCTGGTGCTTCTACGAGGACGTTTTTTCCCCCAAGGGGCGGGATCAAAAGAACGCAATTGGTTAGACCTACAACCAACTATCAATTACAGTCTCCCATATTTGAATACTGGGCCCTGATTGGTCACCCCAGACTTGGGGAGCAGGAAATGGTATTCACAACAGAGCAAATCTACAAGCTCACAACGTCATAAGCTTGTAGATCTGCTATTCTTGGCAAATGTTCCCCACAGAATAGGGCTGCTATGGTTAAAGGGATAGTTCACCCCAAAACATTTTTTTTTCCTATCGATTAGTCACCCCATGGAGACTTGAATTCATGGATATATTTTTAGTTTTTGTCGCATTCCTAAGCCAATAAATGTGTTGACCAGCGGACGGGTAGGCAGTGGTTCCGGTAGGAGACACAAAGGAGACTCTTTGTGTCTCCTACCTGAACCGCTGCCGGTCATCAAATTTATTGGCTCAGGAATGCGACAAAAACAAAACAAATATCCTGGGGGTGACTAATTTTCGGGGTGAACTACCCCTTTAATGTAAAAAAAAAAAGTCATATCACACAAAGATTTGGCGGCCCCTCTGAGCATGTACTAGGGACCCCCTGTTGAAGACCCATGGTGTACAGTACAGTATATACGTCATTAGGCCTCACCAGCAGTGAGTAGTAGACTTTGAATCCGGGCTTGGCCACAAAGTAGTCGTCGGACTTGAACGTGATTCGGAGCATGTCCGACTTGGAGGTGAGACGGGGCGGGGGTTTCTGACCACACCAACGCCCCCAGATTATGGTGCTGGTCTCCGATTGGTCCTCCACCTCAACAAAGTCATACCTGGAGGAGAGGAGAGGAGAGGAGAGGGGAGGGGGGGGGGGGGGTAGAGACAGAGGAGGGTAGAGGTGAATAAAAGTCAAACACCATGGAATAATAAATGACAACATAATGAGTCTCTAATGGCCAGAGGTGGCATTTAACAAAGTACATTTACCCGAGTACTTGTACTTAGATACATTTTTGAGTATTTGTACTTTTACTTGAGTATTTGCTTTTTTGGAGACTTACAATTTTCACTCCACTATATTTCAAAGACAAATATTGTACTTTTAACTCCACTACTTTTCTAGAAAGGGGGAAAAAAGTACATTATGAATTAACCACTTAATGCTATATAACTCATACTGGGGTATTTGGTCTCCCTGCTCTTCTATTGAGACATAAGATCCTGTGTCTGGGTTGGACACGACCTTTGACACAACCTTTGACACGATCCTGTTTCTGGTTTGACACAACATTTGACCTGAGGGTTCAAATCAGGGGTAGAACATGTTGTGAGCTTGTAGATCTGCTATGTTCACTATTATTATTTTATTTATTTCTGGAAAATCTTTGATTGTTTTTGGACAAATGTCTAAATATCAATACCCTCAATGCAATGATATTTAAAATAAAATGTACTTTGTGATTTGTACTTTTGAATACTTAAGTATCTTTAAAACTCCAGTATAAATTTGACAGAGCAACTTTCACTCGTGAGTAATATTTGACCAGGAGTATCTATACTTTGACTCAAGTACTGGTGTTGAGTACTCTAGCTGTCCACCAGAGCTCATAAATATCAACATAACGAGTCTCTAACAGCATCACCAAGATGAAAACGATCACGCAACGCGTTTGGCTTCAAAAACTGATGACTTGTGGTAGGAATGCACTCACGCATGGATGGAGGGATGGCTCGATGGAGCGAGAGGGAGGGAGGGAGAGAGGGAGGGAGGGATGAACAGAAGACGGAAGGGAGGGAAACAGTGACTCGACAGTTTTTTCCATGAGAACAAGTGTTTCGTGGGATAACTTTGCTGGCGTGACTTTGACTAAACAATCCAGCAGTCAATGTAGCAGTCAATTAGCCGGGCCATCGATCAAACGCAACACAACGCACACATGCACGCACACACACACACACACACACACACGCGCGTACGCGTAAGTCAGTGCTAAGAAAAAAGCATGAAACACAGCCAAATAGCTACCCCGACGCCTCTCTCTCTCTCTCTCTCTCTCTCTCTCTCTCTCTCTCTCTCTCTCTCTCTTCCTCCCATCTTTTCTCCCACCGCTCTCCTCCTCTTTTCTCAGTTCCCTCCCTCCCTCACCCCCTCCGTCCTACTCCCCCTTTCCTTTGTAAGCAAAGTGCTTACAAAGACAGCTGAGTTGCAAAGAGGGGTTTACAAAAAAAACAACTCTCCCCTTAACCCTCAAGGACAAACTCTTTCTGCACTCCTCCATGCCAAGAAAAAAAGAACTTCACCCCTCTCTCCGTAGCACCCCCTAAGAAGAAACACCTTTTCATCATCCCTCCCTGTGCTATTCTCTCGTCAATAGCAGGGAGTTGACACAATGCAAGAGCTCTAAGTGTGATTAAATGTACCGTCTGAAGTAACGCCAGTACAATACTGTAATGGACACTGACTCCATCGTTCTCGCACAGGGAGGCCGCCAAGAGTACAATATTTGTCTTTGAAATGTAGTGAAGTGAAATTCATAAGTATCCAGAAATACAAACACTCACAAAAAGTCACAGATACTCAAACAAACCTGAAGTTAAAGTAAGTAAAAATATATAAAATCTCAACCTGAACCAAGGGGTCCCCAGCAAAATTGGTTAATATAGCGTCACAATCCTTTTAAAGGTTTAATGACATTCACTTTTACACCACATTCAAAGTCTTTGTCCTGGTCCTTCAAAAGTGTACAAAAAGTTTTAAGTGAAAATTCCATTCCAGTGATCAATGGCAGGTGTTTTTCTCTCACATTTCTAAAGCCTTTTCAACTGCAATGAAAAAAGAAATCTTTGCCTGCGGGTGTCGCTGGTGAGGGATTTTGCCTGTCAATCATCGCCTCTGCTCCGCCCCCCCCCCAAAGGAAAGGATAGGGGAGGGGAGGGGCGAGGAGGAGAGTGGGCGGGATTATTCGACAGTGACCTCACTGTCGAAGGGCCAAGCTCAGATTACTTTTCAGCCTAATTATTCAGAAAACCCCAGACCACAGAAAATCCACTGAATGTTTTAAGTTCAGGTTTTTTGGGTGTAATTGAGGTCATAAAACCCCAAATAAAACATTGAAAATAAAAAAAAGTGAAAATGAATGTCATGATACCTTTAACAAGTTTAACTATATTTTATACTTTGGCTATTCAAAAAAAGCAGATATACAATCTCATAGCGCATCACTTTGTGCCACGCTATGACATTGTAGATCTGCAATTTTTGAAACATCGCGAAAATGTGTTTACATCTTTGAATTGTATTTATTATACAAATACATATAATTGTGGGTGGTCCTTGACACGACAAAGTTTGAGAAGCCCTGCAATAAGGAGGCAGGTGTTTTACTTCCCAAAACAAGGGACGAATGTGTATTTCAACCCTACGTCCTCTTTGTCGTCCCTGTTTTGTGTTTTTGTCGTTCTCTCACTTGCATACGCCGGTCTCGGCCTCCTCCAGGCCGAAGTGTCCGTCAAACTCCAGCTGCACGCGGGCTCCCGGCGGCGACAGCAGTTTCCATGACAACAGCAGGTTGCGGGGGTAGGAGCTGGGGTAGCGCGGGCTGTGCAGGACACCGCCCGACGCCGTCACCGTGATCACGTCCTCCTTGCGGTACAAGTCTGTGGTGGTGAGGCGATTGTCTGTTAGTGGCAGTGGTGGAAAAAGTACTCAAATTCTTTACTTAAGTAAAAGTATCAATACTGCAATATAAAAATACTCTGTTACAAGTAAAAGTCCAGAATTAAAAATGTACTTGAGTAAAAGTACAAAAGTATTGGCATCAAAATGTACTTAAAGTACCAAAAGTAAAAGTACTAAATATTTGAAAATAGCAGATCTACAAGCTCACAACGCGTCGCGATGCGACGCGTTGTGAGCTTGTAGATCGGCTATTTTCAAATAGCCTAGGTTTAAAATAGGGCTAAAGTGGTTAATGTATGTTTCATTATATCATAGTTTATATCTAGTAACTAAAGTTTTCAAATAATTGTAGTGGAGTAAAAGTACAATATTTGCCTCTGAGATGTAGTGGAGTAGAAGTAAAAGTATTGGAAATTGGAAATACTCAAGTAAAGTACAAATACCTCAAAATTGTACTTAAGTACAGTACTTGAGTAAATGTACTTAGTTACTTTCCACCACTGGTTAGTGGTTACACACAACTGGTATCAGTTAGTTAGTTCGCTGTCACATGGAGAACACACACACAAACACACGAACACACACGCGCGTGCGCACACACACACACACACACACGTGCGCGCGCACACGTTTATGCTTGCGAGGACATTTTTTGTTATATTTGTATTTTCTTTCAATTTCTTTAAAACCGAAACCTAAAGCCCCCAAAAAGCGGATCTACAAGCCCATATGGACGCGATCTACAAGCCCATGCAAGCGGATCTAGAAGCCCATAATGAGTCGCGCTGCGATGCGTTATGGGGCTTGTATATCCACTTTTCTCAATAAATTGTCCGCTGTTTACAAACGGTTGACATTAGTTAGTTAGTTCACTGTACAGGAAAAAACAAACACACACACACACACACACACACACACACACACACACACACACACACACACACACACACACACACACACACACACACACACACACTCGCTCAGGTTGAGAGTGTCTGATCTAATTGTAAATTAACCATAAAATAACTTTATTTTCTTGTGAAGACATCCTCACAATGTTGTCTATTTCTGAAATTCTACTATATTCCTGGGGACATTTGGACCTCGCAAGTACAATAACAAGTACAGTACACACACAATCTCTCTCTCTCTCTCTCTCTCTCTCTCTCTCTCTCTCTCTCTCTCTCTCTCTCTCTCTCTCTCTCTCTCTCTCTCTCTCTCTCTCTCTAAGCACTTTTAGCTAATCAGTATCACCTGCTAAATGTCTCATATCTCAGCAGTCTGACAGATAAAAAGGAGTCATGTTAATGTGCTAGATAACATAAAAGAGAGAAATAGAATGACAAAACAAAACAAATCCAAACAAATGATCAGAGAGAGAGAGAGAGAGAGAGAGAGAGAGAGAGAGAGAGAGAGAGAGAGAGAGAGAGAGAGAGAGAGAGAGAGAGAGAGAGAGACAACACATCGGAGATCAAATTTTGACAACGTTGTGGAAGATGTGGGCAATGCTTTCTCTATGTGTTTCAAGCTGGGAGTAGTGTGAGAGAATGCCTTTGGTTAGTGCAATACTTCTCATAGTGTCGTGCAGGGACCCTCAGGGTTCCTTAGGGGGGCTCAGGTCTGTAACTCTGAGAGTGTACAAACGGAACCAAATGGACCGGTCTGTAACTCCGAGAGCGTAAAGATGCAGATGTTTAACCTTTTAACTCTCAGTGATTAATTTATAATCTATTTTTTACCCTACAAACAGCACAGTAAGTAAAATGAAAAAAAAAATGCATACAGTACAATACAGAGTACAAGAGTCAGGGGTGCGTGACCTTTATGCACAGACGCAACCATGCACACGCACTCGCGCGCACGCACGCACGCACGCACGCACACACGCACACAAGCTTAGTGGCACAATACAACTGAAGGATCATCCTTATTTGACACGTTTTGAGCTTGTACATATTTTCGGCGAGTGACAGTCATAAGTCAGGCTATACACTTCAGGCTATGCATGTGAACAGTGCGTTTTTTTTTTCTACAGGAAAACATAATGTTCATAAGACATATTTTCTGGGTGCATTAGCCTTTTCCAATTTCATGCTCAAAGAAAATAACAAATTGAATTGAGATGCGACGGTTTCACTGTTGTTGAAGGTCAGGTAGTCATGCTGGCTTTATAGTCGTATACGTGGAGTTAATGGATGACTAGAATATAAAACGACCTACTGTTTTCAAACCCTATACTGCATATGGATATCGTTGCTGTCGGGTGGAAACCTTGTATGTCCAAAACCAGACATTTTCAGGAAATGGAAAAAAAAGGACCCTGTGTTACAATGGATCCAATGTAGTTGTTATTTAGTCACTAATCTCTCAAGAACAGATTCTGCTCTCCGCTTGAATCTGTCGGGGGGGGGGTTCGTCATAACGTGTACGCACTGGCCCACAAGTGGGCGTGCCTTCAGATCAGGAAGCAGGCCGCGCTTTTACCCAATCAAATGTAGTGGGCGGGATTTACTGTCTGTGCTCTCGCTTCCCACTGAAAACAAACCGAAACTAATTTAACAATAGCGTCCTCGGAGCAGACAAAACCACGGAAAGATATTCACATTTTAGCTCTTTCATCATAGAAACAAGTGGGCTTATAACCAAAATTATCCATGTTCTCTGGGAGAAGTGTAGAAATTGTTAGTGGGAATGAAAACATAAGCGCACCGGAAGTGGAGCGCTGAGGGTAGACCAAAAACCCCGGTTTCCTTGCGCACGGGTGCTCAAGGAACCCAAAGCCAAGTGAAAGAGTAAAAAACAGCAGAGGGCGCTGTTTTTCGTTTTTATTTGGCTTTGGGTTCCCAGATTGTTTAGTGACAAGCTCTTGTTAATGTACTTTTCATTGGCATATTCATAAAAAAAAAACACAAACCCACTTTCACTTTCACTCCAAAATAGCACATCTGGGTGGGCAAGTTCTAGTTGTGTTTTCTTTTTATTCATAACACATCCCTGGATTATGTTTTTATATATACTGTATATGATATTAGTATTTTCACCTCTAAAAGTAATGGACTGCTGACATTCAAGAACGGGGAAGCGTCTCCCCTGGAAATCCTATTTATTGCATTATATCCTCTCCCTGGGGTGTGTCTGCTCTACTGGCAACCCATAGATACTTGTAATAAGCTCTTATGTCATGTTTGAAGTGATTTGTCTGATACACAGTGGTATTTTTCAGTTAAAATCAGTTTAAATCATTGCAATGTATTTTCCAATTAAGGATTATTTTGTCCACAAAGGTAACACTTCCAATGCATTTCAAACAATGCTAATACTTATAATGCATCATAATCTGCTTACACCACTATAATTGTTTTTATACACACTCATAATTACCAATAATGCTTTAGAACAACAATCATAACACATGAAGCATTTATCAATGACTTATTAGGTCAAGTATTAATACTTAAAAATGACTGGACACTCATAGACTGGTCAAATTTGACTGGTCCGTTTTAACTGCTTTATTGTGTGTGTGTGTGCGTGTGCGTGTGCGTGTGCGTGTGCGTGTGCGTGTGCGTGTGTGTGCGTGCGTGCGTGCGTGCGTGCGTGCCACAGAAGATTTGTCCCTGGCATAATAGACTAATAAAAGACACATAAAAGACTCAAACTTGGCGTGTGTGTCTCATATAAACCCCGAGCCTATAACGTTTTTCATCTGATTGCTGTAAGACCACTTATATTTTCCTCCACAACAGGCTTTTGAACCTATGACATTTTTATTTCATGATTTTGAAGTCTAATAATCGACACCTGTGGTGTCCCGCTTCCACTGCTCGCAAAGTGCTTCCGGACATCGAATGGCCTTAATTGAGCAATTTGACCGGCTGTGGTACACGGAAGTCTAAAGATCCTTTCACGCGGCAAGCGGCCAACGCACCTATGTAATTGATTTTCAATGAGAGGCGGGCGATTATTTGAGACGCGCAGAGAAGTTGAGGGGCGGTGAGGCAGGCGGGCGCGCGCGCTCGTTTGTGCAAGCGCGCGTGGGCGGCAAGAACTGGATTGTGGTGAGCTTTTCTTTTCACCGCACCGCGCAGGAGGAGAAAAACAACGATGATCGCGGCGCGATCACCGCTGATCCGAGCGGTACCGCCTGCGTGAACCGCTTGCCGTGTGTTACGACCTTTAGAGTGAGGGGTGGGGGGGGGGGGGGGAGTTTTTCAACTACTGGATAGTCTCACCCATTCATTTCTGTCAGAATGGTGGTCACTTTTGACTCAGGAACAGCAAAGGTGAATAAACCACTCAAAAATAGGGAGGAAATCATAAGGTCTTGACTTGAGGCAATCGGATGAAATACAATAATTATGATTAATTATGCACCTAACCTTATTAGTACCCTAACCTTAACCCTGTTGGGTGAACGCATGCAGGTGCAACATCCAGTTGCCTTCTCCAGAAGCACAGTATCAAAGTAGAACATCCGGAAATCTGAAAGACCATGTTGGCTTCAGAGAGAGTCCAGGTAGACTTGGAACAGCTCTATGATGAGGGTGAATGAGGAATTCTAAAAAATTCTCTGTGAGTAACGCCCAGTGGTGGAAAGTAACTAAGTACATTTACTCAAGTACTGTACTTAAGTACAATTTTGAGGTATTTGTACTTTACTTGAGTATTTCCAATTTCCAATACTTTTACTTCTACTCCACTACATCTCAGAGGCAAATATTTTACTTTTACTCCACTACATCTACTTGAAAACTTTAGTTACTAGTTACTTTTCAGATATGAACTATGATATAATGAAACATACATTAACCACTTTAGCCCTATTTTATACCTAGGCTATTTGAAAATAGCCGATCTACAAGCTCACAACGCGTCGCATCGCGACGCGTTGTGAGCTTGTAGATCTGCTATTTTCAAAAGTTTTAGTACTTTTACTTTTGGTACTTTAAGTCCATTTTGATGCCAATACTTTTGTAATTTTACTCAAGTATATTTTTAATTCTGGACTTTTACTTGTTAGGGCGCGCTCCCACCGCACTTTTATTTTACCTCTGGGGCGGATTCTGCCAATGCTTTGTCAATGCAAATGCGTGGATTCATGGTCTTGCCAAGAATCCATGCATTTGCATTGACAAAGCGCATTGGCAGAATCCGCCCCAGAGGTAAAATAAAAGTGCGGTGGGAGCGCGCCCTAACAGAGTATTTTTATGTTGCAGTATTGATACTTTTACTTAAGTAAATAATTTCAGTACTTTATCCACCACTGATGATGAGGGTGAATGAGGAATTCTCAAAAATTCTCTGTGCGTGACGCCTGACATCTTCCAGGAGGTGAATCTCTGTTGCCCTTTAGCCAGAGGAGGAAGCCTTTCCAGGCAAGCCTCATCAATGCTTTGTAGACAAGCATGTGCTGCTGCCCTGTTATACTTTCTGCCTCACTTACGTGTACTACTGACCCTTCCGCAATAACACGAGACTCCACACAAAGGTCCCTCAACCCTGCATTATGGAAGCATTTCCCTAGAATAGAAAGTAGGTTGCAAATGGTGTGGAACTCCCCCATCCTAATGGCTGTATTTTCTTTTATTATTTAAAAAGAAAACTTTCCGTAGTTCCACACCATTGTGTTATCTTGACGTATAATGCTGATTAGGATTAGGATTAAAATGATTATTACACAAAATGTGTAATATGCAGATTCAAACACATTGTTTTTATTACCTTTATACATGTTTTAGTTGCCTTAGGTTCAAGATTAAATAGTGTGCTTTTTGTAAAACAATTAATAGGGTGAAATAACAAAATTTCCAATAAATAATAATAATAATAATATCCAACAGTCTGGGTTGGGTCTTGGAACTAATCGATCTCGGAACAAATTTCACGGGTCCAATTAGGGTCCATTATTTGAAAGAAATCTCAGAACCAGTCATATCTCGGGACGAATTTCGTCCATTAGCGTTCGGGCGAATTTCTTTTCACCCGTGAAGAGCTCTAAACTGCCATTTTCATCCATTTTGTGTGACACTGTTGAATGATGAAGTAGGTCAGTAATTTATGAAAAATAAAACTTTGAAATATTGAGATACATGGTTTCTGCCCGACAGCAACGGTATACAGTGTATACATGTACTAGCCTATATATACACCTGTAGTTATTTTTTAATTCAAAGGGGAAACTGAGCAAGTGAAGTGAGGATCTGAAGAGATGTGTGTATGAAATTTGAGTAAGACACAGGGTGTGTGTGTGTGTGTGTGTGTGTGTGTGTGTGTGTGTGTGTGTGTGTGTGTGTGTGTGTGTGTGTGTGTGTGTGTGTGATGGAAATATCGGAGATCAAGGTGGAAACAGCAGAAATATGTCTGTAATAAAGTTGAGTTGTGCTGCTTGCTCCACTAGCTCGCCACATGCACGCGAATGCACGCGCACGCACACACGCACGCGCACGCACGCACGCACACACGCACGCACGCACACACACACACACACAGTTTAGCATTAAGAATCTGAACCTACATCCTTAATTGTAATCTGATCATCTGATCTTAGAGTATAAAACCAGGAAGGACAGGGTGTCCTCATTCTGGTAATTTATTCACAGAGATAGACATTAAAGGACAAACCTGCGCCTGTGTGCGCGTGCAGGGCTGACAGGGCTGTATTTTCTGAGGGATGTGTGTTTTTTTGGGAGAGAGTGCATAATGCATTGGTTCTGAAACTCCAGGGGGTTCCCAGCTAAATGTAATCTCGTTAACCCTATTTTATACTTGGTCTATTCGGAAAAAATGACCATTGGAAACTTGTAGATCGGCTATTTCCAAAATTCTTGAACAAATGTGGAATAATCTTTTACCTTTTTATGAACACAAATCTTCTCTTATGGTCGTTCCTGGCACAAATTACCTCCTCATCTACATATTTCAACTATTTATGTTAAATTAACGCCCAAATGTGGCGAAAATAGCAGATCTACAAGCTCACCTTCACCCCTGCTTCATGACTCACTCAGCTAAGTGGTATTGGCCTGAAAGAATGTTGAAGACCCCTGCAGCATTCCATCCCTACATCTATAAATCTCTACCTATTCTTTTTTTCTTAACTTTCATCCGGCCATCGGCTTCTCTGTCCTTCACAATTACGTCATTAGAAACAACTCTCCACCAGCTGTATGACATTGGAGTATCTTATACAGTATAATAATATATGAGGTTTTTATGTGTACAAAATAAAGTGTGTTTCTATATTCCCATGTGCATACTGTGTGTGTGTGTGTGTGTGTGTGTGTGTGTGTGTGTGTGTGTGTGTGTGTGTGTGTGTGTGTGTGTGTGTGTGTGTGTGTGTGTGTGTGTGTGTGTGTGTGTGTGTGTGTGTGTGTGTGTGTGTGTGTGTCCAACAGCTGTGTGATCACGGACCATCTTACATGAAATGTGTATGTGTGCAAAAAAGAGTGTGTTTCTGTATCCCCATGTGCATGTACCCTATGCATGCATGCTCTAAGTGTGTGTGTGTGTTACGTGAGTGTGAGTGAGAGTGATTATGCGTGCAATGGTGTGTTTGTCTGCACGTATGCATGCATGCGTGTGCGCGCGCATGTGTGTGTGTGTGGTGTGTGTGTGTGTGTGTGTGTGTGTGTGTGTGTGTGTGTGTGTGTGTGTGTGTGTGTGTGTGTGTGTGTGTGTGTGTGTGTGTGTGTGCGTGCGTACGTGCGTGTGTGCATGTAGATAAATGTGTGTGTCTGTGATAGGATTCTTCCACTCTGTTGATCAGAGTGTGCATCCACCCAGTCGTAAAAAGTGTTTATGCGACGACCTCTCACCCAATAAGGTCACAGGGGGGGAACAGACACACTGTGTGTGTGTGTGTGTGTGTGTGTGTGCGTGTGCGTGTGCGTGTGTGCGTGTGCGCGTGTGCGTGTGCGTGTGCGCGTGCGCGTGTGCGTGTGCGTGTGTGCGTGTGCGTGTGCGTGTGTGTGTGTGTGTGTGTGTGTGTTTGTGTGTGTGTGTGTGTGTCCTGTAAATTCGGTCTGAATCTGATACTTTCTTACATGTAGATCAATCATATCGTCTCTGTCGGGTGGAAACCTCATGTCCAAAACCGTTGATTTTCAGGATTCAAATTCAAAAATAGCAAAAGTAGCAGATCTACAAGCTCAAAACGCGTCGCTTCGCGCCGCGTTTTGAGCTTGTAGATCTGCTACTTTTGATGCTTTTGTGTGACGCTGTAGTATGATCAAGTAGGGCGTTAATTTACGAAAAGTTAAAACATGGAGATATGAGGATTCTGCCCGACAGAAACGATATCCTTGCTGTCGGGCAGAAACCTCAACATTTGACACTTTTATGTTGTTTTTTCTAATGCCCTACTTCATCATACTACAGTGTCACACAAAAGTAGCAAAAATAGCCGATCTACAAGCTCACAAAGTGAGCTTGTACTGTAGATCGGCAATGTTTGCTGTTTTTGAATTTGAATCCTGAAAAGTGACAGTTGTGGATCTGACTAAATAATTTATCCGGGGGTCTTATCTGTGATAATATACTGTAGCATTTCTGTTAAATGGGTTCCGCTATGTGGTAAAGTCAAATGATGGGAAATAATGTATTAGTAACTTCTTCTGACTACAGAAATAACTGCCTGATTTCCAACAATGAAATAAATAAAATGCAGCAATCTATCCGATGCAACTTCATGGTGTATTGATTCTGTAATATGGAACCCTTACCGGTCTAATGGTCTGCTTTGTTGCTTGAATACAGTAATTAAAATTGAAATTTGGATGCAGATTCTGTACCAGGGAAGAGAGTATTTGAGTTGCTAAAATGTCATAAAAAAATATCAATATCTTTTGCAAAAGTTTCCGAAATAGCAGGTCTATACATTTTTTTTCAAAAAGCCTTTGTATAAAAGTTAAAATACTTCCTGTTCCTCATTTCGCTGGGAATTCGCTGGAACCCATTCAAAGTCCCTATAGGATGCTAGGTTACCGGGGCTACGCGATGGCCGCATGCAGTGACAAAGAATGGCTTACCGCTGCTATAAGTCTCGATAAACTTTACTCTCAATTCTGAATCGCTCTCTCACTTAGTCCTCCCTGACAGTGCACACCTATCCTCCAGTGTTCATGGCGAGTGACAGTCAGCTTATAATAAATGTACAGCCAGAGACTGACTCCCACAGGACTTTACCTGCAGTCTAACAAGACAATCCCTGTTTTCTACAACCAGAGCCATCCCTCAAGCCGAAACATTTCCTGTCTGACTTTCATCTTCTCCAAACCTGCCTCCCATACTAGCTAACACAGTGGCACATAGTAATATATTCACATTCAACCAGGAGAGAGTGAGAAAAAAAAAACTCCCTCCCTAGAGGGACCGTCTCCATTCTGTTCGGTGGTTCCTGTCGCTAATGAAGTCGTTTTCAGCCCGCCCATGGAATGGGCGCTAAGCTTCCATCAGACTTTACTTCATGGAAAGAACATTGGTGTCTTCATAAAACTCAGACTCACACGCTGTGTGTGTGTGTGTGTGTGTGTGTGTGTGTGTGTGTGTGTGTGTGTGTGTGTGTGTGTGTGTGTGTGTGTGGCTGCGTGTGTTTGTTGTGCTATCGATATCGTGATACAAGACTACATAATGTCTAGGATGTTGAATATCGTAATATTATGATATGATTTAAGTGTTGTCTTTTCCTGGTTTGAAGCCCTAATACAAATGTGAAAACATTGGCCGATGTACAAGCTCAAGTGTTGCATCATTGGGGAGGGACACGAGTGCATTTTCCGGCAGCGGAAGCTGCCGCGGAGCTGCCGACGGCGGAGCAGTGGAGCTGCCGGCGGTGGAGCGGCGGGATGCCGGCGGCGCAACGGCAGGTGCCGGGGCGGCGGCAGCAGCGGTGGCAGCAGCGGTGGCAGCAGCGGCGGCAGCAGCGGCGGCAGCAGCGGCGGCAGCAGCGGCGGAGCGGTATTTTCCTATGCCTAAACCTAACCCTAACCGTAACCTATAACCCTAACCTCAGTAAAACTATGCCCAAACCTAACCCTAACCGTAACCTATAACCCTAACCTCAGTAAAACTATGCCCAAACCTAACCCTAACCCCTAACCCTAACCTCAGTAAAACTATACCTAAACCTAGCCCTAACCCCTACCTCAGTAATATCTTATTACAAGGATTAGTAGGCTACAGTCCTACTGATTCCGCGCTGCTACGGCAGTTCCACTGCAGCGGAAATACACTCGCTCCTTCTGTCATTGGGAGCCTATAGAGCTGCAATACCATTGTACATCGAAGTAAAAAACGTAACAAATCAATTTACAAAGGATTCATTGGTACACGTTTATACAAATAAATGAAATCATGAAATAATTTGATTAACCAAACACGTAATCGATAGCATAATCACAAAGAAACTATTTGATATGGTTGCAGCCCTATATTCCTGTTCTGACTACCGTCTCGACGATGCAGCTTTTACATTGTTCATGTCGTGGTCTCATATAATGCACACTGGTTGTCGTGCTGTGAGGGTGTGATTGACACATGGTGGCAGAAATAGATTGTTGCTGTCGGGGCAGAAACCTCTTATCTCCATATTCTAACTTTCTGTGTTTTTTTTGTAAATTAACGCCCTACTTGATCACACTACTGCGTCACACAAAAATAGCAGCAGATCAAAAATAGCAGATCTACAAGCTCAAAACGCGCCGCAAAGTGACGCGATTTGAGCTCGTGGATCTGCTACTTTTGATACTTTTGAATTTGAATCCTGAGAAGTAACGGTTTTGGACATTATGAGGTTTCCACCCGACAGAGACCAGATCTCAGAGCCGTGGAGAACTTCTCACGTCGGCGCTGCCGTGTGTGGGAGAGGTTTACTGGGAGAACGTTGTGCACACGCACACACACACACACACACACACACACACACACACACACACACACACACAATTACATGTGTGTGTGTGTACGCATGCATGCACGCATAACAACACATGGAGGCGCACTCACATGTACACACAGGTGCGCTCGTACGTGTGCACGCTCGCGCAGCCATTGTTGTCATGACAGCTAAAGTATCAGATTGTGATGCTCCGTGTTTAATTGCTGGTGTAAGACATCTTCTTCTGGTGTGTGTTTGGTTAGAGAGAGAGAGAGAGAGAGAGAGAGAGAGCGAGAGAGAGAGAGAGAGAGAGAGAGAGAGTGTGTGTACCTAGATTACTATACTTGTGAGGACCAAAATATCCCCTCAAGTATAGCAGAATGTCAGAAATAGACATTATGAGGACACTTTTCTGTGTGCGTTTGTGTGTTTGTTTGTTCAGAATGTGTGTGAGTGCTTGCGTGTGTGTGTGTGTGTGTGAGGATCTAATTATGGTGGTGTGAGTCAGTGTGTGTGGGTGTGTATTGACATCATGATCACCACGCTCTCAGAGCCACTGAACAAAACAAAATCACAAGTTTCTGTCGGACGGAAATCTTATACTGTATGTCCCAAAACCGTTCCTCTTTTATTATTATTCTAAAGACGTCTTAAAAAAGTGAAAATAGCCGATCTACAAGCCCACGATGCCTCGCGATGGGCTTGCAAGTCGGCTATTTTCACTACTTTTGTGTGACACTCTTGTATGGCGAAGTAGGGCATTGATTCGTGAAATAAAAAGTTCAAATGTGTAGATACAAGGTTTCTTCTGCACTAAACAAACACAAGTTTCTGTCAACTCGTTATGCTGTGAATACCAGAAGTAAAAAAAGTACTTCATTTTGCATTTCTATGGGAAACTACATGCAGTGTTGGAAATTAACGAAGTACATTTACTCAAGTATTGTACTTAAACACTTTTGAGGTACTTTTACTTTACTTGAGTTTTTTATCGTTTATACTTCTACTCCTACATCTCAGAGGCAAATAGTGTACTTTTTTCTCCACTACAATTATTTAAAAACTTTAGTCACCAGTTACTTTGCAGATCTAGATTACAAAACATACTGTACGGTTTGCTGCCATTTGTGGATTTCTGTAAAAAAAAAAAAAAGACGCTCCATTCCCATTGATATGCATTGGCAGAATTTGCCCTCGTAGGTAGCATCAAAGTGCGGTGAGACTGTGCCCTTAAGCCCTATTTTAGCTCGTGAGCTTGTAGATGTGGTATTACAAAAAATAAAACTACTTCAAAGTACACGTTGATGACAATACTTTGTGCTACAATCGTTGTATCTACATTGTGGTATTGAGTACTTTTCCCACCAGTGTTTCTAAGGGAAAACTGCATTCACTCTAATTAGGAAATCCACTGGCCGCTGTCCGAGGTGCTGAAAACAAGATATCGGTCTAGCAGACTACATTTACACACACACTCACCAATTATGCATAATGCGTAAAGCAATGCATAGGTTGGGCTTAGGAATGGACATTTCCAATGCACAGGTTGTGTTAGAAATGTTGATTTTCTGTCAGTAGTCAACCAGTACCAAAGACATTCAATTTAAACTGTATAAATGAATTATTACTTATGTTTACAATCCTGTCAGGGGTCTTCAACCTTTTCTGGCCAGGGACCCCCAAACTGATGGGGAGATTGAGCAGGGACCCCCTACCTCGTAGGGTAGGGGGGGCTACCACATATATTGTATATTTATGTATACAATTGTGTTTTATATTGCCTGCTCCTATACGCACCTGCCCCAGTAGGTGTACAAAATAAAAACTCTCTACAAAATATGTATAAACATACCATGTTATTGTGCATTGTGCCTTCATTTATCTGTTTGCTATGGATTCATGTTATGTTTAAAGACAATTTGACATTTTGGAGAAAAAAAAAGTTATAATTTTTTTTCAAACACAAATATTGTTTAATCAAACAACAATTTCGCGGCCACCCTGCAGTACCTCCGCGGACCCCCTGTTGAAGACCTCATAATATAAAGGTCATGCAAGTATACAATAAAATGAATGCTCACCATAATGATGAATTAGTTATATTATAGTTATGGTTGAATGAAGACCAGTAAGCTTACAACAGGTTCTGTTTTGCAGCAGTGGAAGCATTGACTCTTCAGTGCAAACTGTGGAACTGTGTTAGTTTAATGTGGCAGAATGTTATGCACTCACACCTCCACACCAATTAGCTGTGAGCGGCTCCACGCCTCGCTTCACCGTGCAACGGCAGAGCGAAATCCATATGCTTCGTCGTACGACGGAATCTCCCGCCGAACATAGCCGATCTACAAGCCCACAGAGCGCCGCGTCCGCGGCGCTCTGTGGGCTTGTAGATCGGCTATGTTCGGCGGGCGACTCCCTCGTTCCACGAGGCATAAGTCGGGCTTAAAGCAGTGTGTAAGCGGGCCAAACGAAAGAGGAGCACATACTCTAATGAAACTCCACAAGTGTCTGCTCATTAAAATACCCATAAGCCGGGGGTCGTACCACTGAAATCCCATGCAATATTGGGAGCAGTGAGATGTATCAGACTTTCCCGTGTTGATACATAACAGTTGCTGAACTTTGGCTTCGTAGAGCAGCATAAATGTAATGACAAAAGCTGGCCACAAAACATAACTGGAAAAGTGTAGCTTCTCGGAGCGCAGATCTCCCCCGGGTCGGACTGCCAACCCACCAGGGTCCACAAACTTTGGAAGGCAGTTGTAGCTAATGTGAATGGAATATGGAAAATCTGAGTGATACATCTTGATCACATAACTTCTTAGATAATGTGTACGGATATGTGTGAGGTTTGGGCAAAATCTGTAGCAAGTTGTAGCAAAAAGTGTTTACTGAAGAAAACTCAAAATGGTGGAAAATGACACAAATGTCTCGGGCTGAAGTGGGCTTTTGCATTGCCACCATGAGGCCTATTTGAAACATGTGGGTGGTTGGATGTTATTCCTTTGCCTACTGGGGGTATATGTGCAAAGTTTCACGGCAATTGGACGCTGCGTTCAGGATTTCTGGCATGTTGTGCAAAACGGGCCACTCCAGCAAACGTTCAAAGCCAATCGTTGCCAATTGGAATGATATAAAAACATATATATGACAGGTGTGTCTTGATCACGTGACCACAGAGATGATATGTACGCACACGCGCACGCACACAGTGTCACGCACACAATGTCACGCACACACACACACACACACACACACACACACACACACACACACACACACACACACACACACACACACACACACACACACACACACACACACACACACACACACACACACACCGCTGACTACATCCAACAGCCAGTCCACTCTTTATCAGTAAACTCTGGGTTAAAAATCCACCTTGCTTATTGTGGCACCATTTCCATTCATTTACAGTGGTGTCAGTGACATCTCTGCATGATTCATAGTGTGGTGAAGGCTGTGATGACTGCAGAGCAAACCCCACCGGTGTTGGAGCGGGGTTTGTTGGCACGAGACATTTGCATATCCACTTATTTCATTGTTTGCCTCCATGTTGCTCCATCTCACTTTGGCACTTACAGTATGCACACACGCACGCACACACGCACGCACGCACGCACGCACGCACACACACACACACACACACACACACACACACACACACACACACACACACACACACACACACACACACACACACACACACACAGGGCGAGAGTGTCAGTGTACATTATAATCATACAGTGCACAGTTTATTATCTATGTTCTCTCTCTCTCTCTCTCTCTCTCTCTCTCTCTCTCTCTCTCTCTCTCTCTCTCTCTCTCTCTCTCTCTCTCTCTCTACGTTGTGTGGAAGCTTGTAGATCAGCAAGTAGGATATTCTTCTTTTATTGTTTGCAAACCCTACTGTGGAGGAAAAACGATGAAGGATGAAAAATGGTTGATTTAGAAGAAGTAATGTTCTCAAACTTGAAGTTTATGACCTGAGAAGTCTGGTTCATGATGTATAGCACAAGGATTGATTGATTGATTGATTGATTGATTGATTGATTGATTGCAGACACACACACATATATATATATATATATTATCACAATACAATATTGATGTATTTGGTAAAAAATATTGTGATATTTGATTTCATCCTTTTCACCCAGAATCAGATGCTGCTTGGAATTTCAAGAAGCGCTTTTGTATGACTTGGATATGTCATTTTTTGACTAAGTTTGGGCTCAGTACATTTCGGGTTGACTCTTTATCAATTAGCCACATAAACCCTAGCGTCCCTATTTTGGGGTGAACATTTTGTGAAAACAGTGGATCTACAAGCTGGATCTAGAAGTAAATCCAGTGGTCAGTGTCAGATTATAACAATCGGGACGATACATTTAATGTCTTAGTAATATTAAATAAATAAAGGGCCTCTACCTGCGTCAGTATTTTGTTATACTATAATTAAACCCTGTATTGCAGGCCAAAATGAAAACAACTGAAAGTTTGCAATGAATATTCTATCCAACCCAAAATGAATTAATTCAATTCAAATAAGCAATCATTGCATTGACTTCCAATTTACAAAATAACCTACAATTTGCAAACCCTGATCTTTTGTCCCTTCTTGCAGTTCATAAAATTACTGTTCCTTTAAAGCTCCTTGAATGCTTCCAATGAAAATATAGTCAAATGTAATCCAGTAATATCCAACAAAACTGCCAATCTTCTGACTGCCCAAACATCTACTGTAGTAATCCTCAAAGTCTCAAAATAAATCATCCATGTCAGCTAGGAGGCTCCAGGAGATTCCTTTGTTCCTTTAATCTGTTTCAGTTGATAATATTCACCATCTCCTCTACCACACTTGTGTCAACGTTGGGCACGGGGACCACCGCGGGTCGAAATGGCGCCTTACGGGGGGCCTGGTTTTCAAGATACTCAAGGGACCAGTGCCCATGTACCGATCAAACTGCTTCAAAAGAGTGAGAAATCGCTCACGGGCACAACAGAGCTCCACTGATCTCATTCCCCCCAGATTCGGCACAAACATGGGGATGAATTAATTCTACTGTTATGCCACCAACGTGTGGAATGCCCTACCACCAGCCATCAAGAAGTGTGACTCCCTCCCAACCCTCCTTCAAAATAGCCATAAAAAAGCACCTGTCTGCAATCTGCAACTGGACTTAGACAAGTCTTCTAGCTTGTCAAAAGAAATGACCCCCACTGTTTTTCTGTAAATGTACTTCTACTGCTCCTAGTATTGATGATTTATTGTATTGTATCTCTTTATGTCTTGATGAATTGAATACATAATGTAGGACCACAATGGTTTGTGTTATCCTTTTAGCATTGTTGTATAACTGTACCTCTGACTACTTTGCAAAAGGTGCAATCAATCAATCAATCAATCAATCAATCAATCTATAACTCTTGAGAGCTTGTAGATCGGCTATTTTCGGCGAAGAGATTTGGTGTAGACGAAAAATAATAGCGGACCTAGCATAGAGCCCTGGGGGACACCAGTCAACTAAGTAGACCTGTATAGAGTCTACGTCATGGGTCTTCAACACTAAGGACCCCTTACCCGAGAGAGAGAGATGAAGCAGGGACTCTCATATATGCATTAATGTTGCAGATTAAACTTTATCATAGATTTCATAGTTTGTTTACACATTATCTTTTCTATAATATGTTGGATTCATGTTAATGTGTGTTTACAGACATGTGACCACTTAAAACCTCAATACTTAGTGTACTTGACCCTTGACTATGTACTTGGTTCCCTCTTTTTCCCCCTCTACACCAAACCTCTTTGCCGAAAATAGCATCCTAAGTGGTGGCGCTAATAGTACAGTATCTAGAATGGAACAAGCGGTACAAAACAAAACAAAACAAAACAGTCTGAATTGAACCATAAACCAGCAAACACCTATTATTATTATTATGAGACCAAGCACAGGGTAGCAATCAAAACCAGCCTCATCCTTGTTGGCAAGGTTATAATTTCATCTCAGCAACATTAGTATGAATTATGGAAGGACAAAAAAAAAAGGCCACAGCCAATGTCGATAACTGCAAATGACTCATGGCCCCCTACCTTGACTCTGCTGATGAATCGAATTATTAAACGTACCAATTAGGAGAGATTAAAAGGCAATCTAATTTGAAATGAATGCACAAAATAAGAAAATAGCTGGAGGCCTAATTTGTGCATAATTATGTGTTAGCCAGCCCTGTGTGTGCGTGTGTGTGTGTGTGTGCGTGCGTGCGTGCGTGCGTGTGTGCGTGCGTGCGTGCGTGTGTTTGTGGGTGTGTGCGTGCGTGTGTGCGTGTGTGTGTGTGTGTGTGTGTGTGTGTGTGTGTGCGTACGTGTAAATTATTGGGTCTGTGTCTCCTTCACTGTGTGAAGTCAACCGTCCTGTTTGCTCATCTGTTTTTGGGAGGGAGGGGGTGTAAACTGCTGCCTATTAGCAGCAAAACCACTGCTTAATGCTGTGTATACAAGTGTGTGTGTGTGTGTGTGTGTGTGTGTGTGTGTGTGTGTGTGTGTGTGTGTGTGTGTGTGTGTGTGTGTGTGTGTGTGTGTGGGCGCACTATTTTATGCGCAAATGCATATTTATGCACATGAGTGCATTAACTCTGTGTGGTTCTGCATGTGCACATATCTTGGACTCTGTGAATTGTGTGTGTGTGTGTGTGTGTGTGTGTGTGTGTGTGTGTGTGTGTGTGTGTGTGTGTGTGTGTGTGTGTGTATGTGTGTGAGTGTGTGTGTGTGTGTGTGTGTGTGTGTGTGTGTGTGTGTGTGTGTGTGTGTGTGTGTGTGTGTGTGTGTGTGTGTGTGTATGTGTGTGAGTGTGTGTGTGTGTGTGTGTGTGTGTGTGTGTGTGTGTGTGTGTGTGTGTGTGTGTGTGTGTGTGTGTGTGTGTGTGTCTTGGCTGTGATGTTTGTACTGAAGCTGCACTTTCCCGCCCCACGGGATCGAGTCAAAGCCTATTCCCTGAGGCTACATGCGAGTGTGTGTGTGTGTGTGTGTGTGTGTGTGTGTGTGTGTGTGTGTGTGTGTGTGTGTGTGTGTGTGTGTGTGTGTGTGTGTGTGTGTGTGTGTGTGTGTGTGTGTGTGTGTGTGTGTGTGTGTGTGTGCGTGGGTGGGTGGGCGGGTGAGTGCATTGGCATGTGTGTTGCAATGCTTGCACTGTCTCTGCTGTTTTGCTGCTCTCGCCTCTAAATATTCTCCCTTGTCTCCCTGTCACACTCACACATGCACAGAGGCGTGAAAACCACACACACACACACACACACACACACACACACACACACACACACACACACACACACACACACACACACACACACACACACTGGGGGTCCACGCTGCACACCGAGGAGTGTCTGCTCTGGTCTGCGTCACGTGTCTCTCTCAATCTCCCCTCATCCTGCACCATCTCCTCTATACTGCAGTAATTCTCAAAGTGTGGTCCGCGGACCCTCAGGGGTCCTTGAGGGGGGTTCTATGCGGTCCCCAGCAGATTTTGATCTGATCACAATCAGATTAACACTCGCATGACGGCAGTAAGGCCAACTACCACACAGACAGACTTCAGAAGGACTTCGGATGAAATTGAACGTATTTCCTGCGATGCCATTGGCCACTATCTCGACCCTCGGGGCTCCACACGCTCTGACACATTCTGTTATTTGTTTATTTAGTTTTTCGTCATTTTTCGTCATAGTTGACGAAATTAACACCGTTCGAGGGATGTGTAAGTTATTGGGACGGCGTCAAATAACGGCGTGAAGAGTAACCCCCTGCCTGTCACGTCACGGCAAACGTTTGGCGTTTCGGCACATCCGGTCCCTGAAGTCACTATAGCAGTGGTTCTCAAAGTGGGGTCCGGGGACCCCCTGGGGTCCTTGGGGGTGTTCCAGGGGGTCCCCAGCAAAAGTAGTTAACATATCATCGCAATCATTTTTAACCATTTATACGTTGGCTATTCAAAAAGATTAGATCTACAAGCTCACAGCGCGGCACTTTGTGTCGGGTTGCGTTGTGTTTTTTTGGGGGTCCCTGGCACAAAACCTTTTCAGATGGGGTTCTGCGGCCAATATTCATTTGGGGGTCCTTGACATAAAAATGTTTGAGAACCACTGCTCTCTACTTGTACTGTACCTCGCCTTGCGTCGGTTTGTTCCCGGCATTTATTTATTTTTTCATGTTGTGTGTGCTGGCTCTGGCACACCAGTAAATCCAGTGGTAATCTCTTTTTATTTTCGACAGACAATACATGGACATCAATGGAAACATTGATTAAAAGCTTTTCCCCTCGATTACTGACAAACTGGAGTTTCTGTGGAGGCGAGATTCCCCTCTCTCTCTCTCTCTCTCTCTCTCTCTCTCTCTCTCTCTCTCTCTCGCTCTCTCTCCCCCTCTCTCTTTCAGGACTTTATTTCTTTATTGGATCCGACTTCCACTTTTCCTGCAGAAAAGGCAATTAACTTGCAGTGCACTCCCTCATGCAGAGGGGCCTGCATGGGTTTTACACACCGCGTAAAAGCAAAGGGAATTGGGACCCTGGAACAGTGGACAGCGGTCCTTCTGCACAACATGATATGAGAGAGAGAGAGAGAGAGAGAGAGAGAGAGAGAGAGAGAGAGAGAGAGAGAGAGAGAGAGAGAGAGAGAGAGAGAGAGAGAGAGAGAGAGAGATGGAGAGAGAGAGAGAGCAGTGGTGGAAGAAGTAGGTTTACATAGTAACCATTAAAAGGTCTGAATTCTAAATTTGACTTGAGTAAAAGTATAAAATAATTGGCATTCAAATATATCTGGAGCAAACGTTTGGTCACGGACCCCCATCTGAAAATGTTTTGTCCCAGGGACCCCCCGAAGAGAAGATTTGTGTTAAAAAATGTTCCAATACTTTCAGTATATATATAAAAAAAAAAAAAAAAAATAGCAGATGTACAAGCTGGCAGTGTGGCATGAAGTGATCCTCAAGATCTGCTATTTTTGGTACCCCCCCCCGCCCCCCAAGGACCCCTGGGCTTTATCCCCAGACCCCACTTTGAGAACCAATGACCTAGAGTACCAAAGTAAAAGTAGTCAAGTAATAGTACCTCAACATTGTACTCAAGTACGGTACTTGAGTACGGTACTTGAGTAATTAATTCATCAGTGAGAGAGAGTGAGAGAGAGAGAGAGAGAAGAGAGAGAGAGAGAGAGAGAGAGAGAGAGAGAGAGAGAGAGAGAGGAGAGAGAGAGAGGAGAGAGAGAGTGGTGCATTAGGCCGGTCCACAGAGGCGTTCATGTTGCCAGTTGCTGCCGACGTGTGTGTGCGTGTGCGTGTGTGCGCGCGTGTGTGTGTGTGTGTGTGTGTGGGCTGTACATGTTTGCATGAATTATACAGCACAGTTATCCTATATGTAAGTGTAATTATAGCAGAGAACATAACACTTGCATTATTGTACTTCTAGGAGCAGCTGTCCATGGAGATAGAGCAGCCTGGCGGTTAGGGGGGGGTGGGGAGTGGGGGTTTGGGGGGGGAGATGGACAGTGGACATGGCAAGAAGGCATGATTCTCATTCCCATACTGCAGAGGTACTCTGACACTTTTACTGAAGTAAAAGCGGTAATAGGCTCTATTAGGGCTTGTCAAACAAATATTCGATATTCGAATATTCTTCGAATTATTGGGAAATATGTGTATTCGAATGTGAAAATTAATATTCTTACTTTTTTTGACAGGGACAATACAAAAAACTATGTATCAAGTTATAAAAACAAACAAAATATATGTTTTATTGGATCCGAGCACTCGATACAATTGTTTTTTTGTACTGTTTAGGTCAAAAAGATTACATTTTTTATTTTCTTTGAAAAAAATATATATATATTATATTTTTTTTAATTATAATAATATTCGAATATATTCGAATATCTGCAAATTTTTAAGACCAATATTCAAATATCATTTCTGAGGAAAGTTGACAGCCCTTGGCTCTATGCACAGCAGCCATATTGGAAAGACATCGGGCCTCTTCCTCACTTCCTTCACAGGTGTTACCAATGATACTAATGAAGGCTCTGTTCCATTTAGTGCAGTGGTTCTCAAACCTTTTTACTTCAAGGACCCCGATAACTCTGAGAGTGTACAAATGGACCCGCAAGAGCTTGTAGATTGACTCTTTTATCGGCTATATTTACAGGACCCGTAAGGGTCCATTTGGTTCCAATTGTAAACTCTCACAGTTACAGACCCGTAAAGCCTAGTTAAGACCAAAGATTGGGGACAAGCCGAGTTGCAACTTGCAACCCACTTGCAATGGAACCGCCAATCGATGGTTATAAAACTGCCAAAACCATGGTTATAAAACTGCCAAAAACGATGTTTTGAACGTTATAAAATTGGACAGTCCACATCCAGGCACAGAGCCGTGACCGGTTGTCAGTATCAAGGTGCAGTATTGATCTTTAGGAACCAAATGAACCCTTACGGTTACGGGTCTGTAACTATAAACGCAGACCAGTAAGGGTTTATTTGGTTCCATTAGTACACTGTCAGAGTTATGAGGGTTCGTGGCCTATTCTATTATACCAAATTGGGGGTCCTTGAAATAAATAAAAACAGTTTGAGAACCACCATATTACTCAAAAAAAAAGTTTTGTGGCTGCTATGGCAACTCTCCCTCCCCTTCTCTCTCTCTCTCTCTCTCTCTCCTCTCTCTCTGCTGGACTTTCATGACAGCCAAATAAAAGTTAATCCTGACCTTCTGTGTGTCCTTGTAACCCCCCACCCCACCCTCCTCCCCCGAACCGCCTGGGGACAATTTAGAATAATCCAAAAACACTGCGGGGTGCACACAGCTCAGTTGGAGTGCTGTTTGTGTGTGTGTGTGTTGTGTGTGTGTGTGTGTGTGTGTGTGTGTGTGTGTGTGTGTGTGTGTGTGTGTGTCTGAGCTCTGTGCGTGTGCAGTGTCTGAGTCAGTTCATAACAAGTATATATCGTTGCTGTCGAACAGATCTCCATATTCAAACTTTGTGTGTTTTTTTCCGCCGTCAATGAACGCCCTACTTGATCATACTACAGCGTCACACAATAGCATCAAAAGTAGCAGATCGAGCTTGTAGATCTGCTACTTTTGATGCTTTTGAGTTTGAATCCTGAAAAGTTTTGACCCGACAGAGACGATATGTGAGCATTGCATGCGAGTACACGCCTGTGTGTGTGTGTGTGTGTGTGTGTGTGTGTGTGTGTGTGTGTGTGTGTGTGTGCGTGCGTGCGTGCGTGCGTGCGTGCGTGCTCTCCTTTTGAAAACGAGCACAAAGACATCTCCTTGGGACCAGTGGACAAACGGACAGACTACTAGACAGACAGTCAGAACCGCCACGACAAACATCACTGTTTACAGGGCTGCAGTTCAGCCATCGTTTTACAGACCAATCAACAGCCCTGTGTTGTTCTCCTGAAAGGAGAGAGAGCGAGAGAGAGAGAGAGAGAGAGAGAGAGAGAGAGAGAGAGAGAGAGAGAGAGAGAGAGAGAGAGAGAGAGGATAGAGAAAGACTGGCTAGACAGACAAGAACAAATTAGAGATACAGGGCCACAGTGTGAAAGAGAGCGAGAGCCATTACATGACAGAAGGCCAGTTATGCCGAGTCTTTGTGGCAGATGAGTGAAAGATCCAAACAAGCTGCTCTTTGGTGCAATTGTGAGAAAAGGAAAAGGAAAAGCAAAAGTTGAAAGTAACGCGTTGTTGTTGTTGTTGTGGCAAAAGGCCTTCGCCGAGGTGAATCTTCGGGGGACTTTGTTGGGCAAAGTTAACAGGACACGTTGTGAGCTTGTATATCGGCTATTCTCTGCAAAGACATTTGGTGTATACTATATAGACCTAGTATAGATCCCTGGGGGACCCCATCAATTAAGTATACAGGGTTTAACCCATTAAACCCCAGCATCCGTATTGTGGGGAAAGCTTTTGCTGAAAATAGAGCCGATCGACAAGCTCACAACGCGTCACAGCGCGATAATAACAGAAAAACAATAACAGAGAACACACTAGTATAGATACCTGAGGGACTCCGGTCAGCCTCTGTGGATAGCTTTAAAGCACAGCTCAAAGACCTATTTCTTCACTCTTGTTTTTAGTTGATTTTTAAATCTCTGTGTTGTTATTCATGTCCTCACTGTTTTGTCTGATTCACTGCCTTTTTAACCATTATTTTAATGTGGTTTTATGCTTTTGCTTTTCCTTTTCTTTGCTTTATTGTTAAATTAGTTGTACTTTTTCTGTTATTGTATTCTTGCTCTGTAAAGCACTTTGAGCTGCATTTCATGTCATGAAAGGTGCAATACAAATAAAGGGTTTAAGTGGATACAATGCAAACAGGGAATTCACAAAGTCCCAAGTTAACCCAAACATATTACACACCAAAGAGCATGTTTGATTCCATGCAAATCTCATGCTAAATAAGGGTTTATAAGCATATGCATAGGCGTGTGTGTGTGTGTGTGTGTGTGTGCGTGCGTGCGCGTGTGTGCGTGTGGTAACGAGAGCGGCAAGTCCCGTTGTGCGGACTCAGCCTGACGTGTGCCCAAATATGCCGATTCATAATTATCTCACGCCTGTCGTCCTCTCATGAGAAATCAAAAGCAGCAGCAGTCGATGCAAAGCCACGACTCGTAATGCTGTTATACGCAATTTCCTGCATGGGGTACTGTTAGCTTTTTAGCCGGTCCTCTCCGGAGGCCCGTTGAGGCCTTTGATTGGGTTTTAACATCCACCTCAGCTTCCACAAAGAGCCTCACAGGAATGTATAACACAACAGCTGTCAAGGGTGGGAAGTAACCAGTGTTGACAGGTTTTGCCAGAGAAATAAGCAAACAGGTCTATGAAAACAAGCCCAAAACAAGCGATTAAGGACTTTAAACCGAAACTAAATGCAACATGTGTCGCGATGCAGCGCACTGTGAGCTTGTAGGTCTGCTATTTTCATAAAATCTTGATAAAAAAATACATTTTTGAAACATTTGTAACGACACAAATCTTGTACAGGGGGTCCCTGGAACAACATATTTTCAGATGGGGGTCTGTGGCCAAATACATGTTAATTTGGGGTTCCTTGACATGAATATGTTTGAGAACCACTGGTTTAAACTACATTAGGGAAGCAAGCCCAAATAAGCATCTTTAGAAACAAGAGCAAAAAAATGCAACCACCAATATTTACAAGCGACTTTACAGAAAAACAAGCCCAAAGTCACTTATAATAAGCAGGCTTGGCAACACTGGAAGTAACAACTAACAAGTACTGTAATTTTGAGGTACGTTTTAATTCTACTCCACTATCATCTCACTGCACTACAATTATTTGACAGCCTTGGATACTAGTTACTTTGAGGATTTACATTATTATTACAAGATAATCGTTTGAAAACAGCCGATCTACAAGCTCACAATGTGATGCGTTTGTAGATTTAAAGTCTAAATATTATTACAAGCTTAAAAAAATATACACAGTATACATTTTAAGTATAAGTATATTTTAAGTGCTAAATTATCAGGCTACTTCAAATCCAGCCCTATAGTGTGCTGATCAGAGCAACGCCCACTGAGTTATGGCCATTTGAAGTGTTAAACACTCTGTAGTGCCCCATATATGTGCATTTTTTTACTTATTTGTTTGTGACTATTCTCATGGCAGACCCCTAAACAGCACCAAGTTCTGTGCGGATCGGAGCAACGGTGCACCTTGCAGGTCCGGATGTTATGTTTGTGACGTCCGCGTTCCATAGACAGCGGTCGGTCCACCCACCATCTAGGCAATTTTAATATAGGATTGCTTTTTAAATATAGGATAGCAACGCATTGTGAGCTTTTTCTACTTTAAGTATATTGTGAAGCAAATGCTGTTATACTTTTACTTTTTAATTTTTTTATAGACATTTTGGGGGCTTTTTAGGCCTTTATTCACAGGACAGTAGGCTGACAGGAAATTGGGAGAGAGATGGGGGGGGGGGCACACAGCAGAGGTCGTCAGGAACGGGAGTCGAACCTGCGACCCCCTGTCAAACTGGATTACCAGCGTACGTGGTATGCGCCTGGACCGCTAGGCTAGCGCGCGCCCCTCAAGCGAACTTTCTAATGCAGAACTTTTACTCGTATTTCAACAAAAGGTTTTTTGTCAAAAGGTGAAGGCACTATATTCTGATAGTAATCAATGTTATGGAGTGTTTGTTCAGTCAGAAAGGTCTCTCCATCTCTCCAGCTCCTAATTAATAGAAAATGCATTTTCAGGTGGGTGGAAAAATGTCATGCCAATCAGGAAAAAGTACCCGTTTATCAGCTTAATTTGTATGGTGTTCCAGTTCCAATTTTGTCAGCTCATTTCTTAGTGCCCTATAGTCACTTCCAATTTCACTTGTTTAATCTGTATTCCGTGCAAGTTTTCTGTCCTGATTGGACAAAATAGGTATCCTGACCTGAACATGCATTGTCTGTTTGCTAAAGAGCAGGAGACAGGGAGACCCCTGTTACTGAACACACACTCTATATCAGGGGTCTACAACGTTTTCAGGCCAAGGACCCCCTCACAGAGAGAGAGAGATGAAGCAGGGACATATTGTATAAAATTGAGATGCAGATTAAACTTTTTTTTTTACTTGGTCTGCTCTTTTTTCCCTCTACATGATACATCTTTTCCAAAAATAGCAGATCTACAAGCTCACAACGCCTCGCGCTGCGAGGCGTTGTGAGCTTGTAGATCTGCTATTTTTGGCAAAAGTTCTCCTCAGAAAAGGTTTTTACGCGGTTAATGCAAGGTTTACGCGGTTAATGTGAAAAAGAAAATTCCTATTACACAAAGATTTGGCGGACCTTCTATAGTAGCTCTGAGGACCCCTAGGGGTCCCGGACCCCCTGTTGAAGACCCCTGCTCTATATCAATGAGTACTATCACAATATAGTTCTATTTAACACTTATTTTAACAAAATAAATTTCACTTAACCTACCTTGAAGTAAAAACAAACAATCAAGTACTTTTTTGTTGATGAGGGCAAAGTTTACAGTATTACAGGGTAGCAGACACCGTTATGAAGGTTGAAAGGCTTACACAGCACAAGTTATTAAAGCCATGATTAAACCTTGCCCGCATAAATTTAAGAATTGGATTAGCGCCGTCTAGCTGGAAGATTAACCCAAAATACCTTCAATTCTCTTGAGGAAATCCACAAAATAGCAGATCTACAAGTAGCTCCATTAGACCTTACGGGCAGTGGTGGAAAAAGTACTACAATTCTTTACTTAAGTAAAAGTACCAATACTGCAATATAAAAATACTCTGTTACAAGTAAAAGTCCAGAATTAAAAATGTACTTGAGTAAAAGTACAAAAGTATTGGCATCAAAATGTACTTAAAGTACCAAAAGTAAAAGTACTAAATGTTTGAAAATAGCCGATCTACAAGCTCACAACGCGTCGCGGTGCGACGCGTTGTGAGCTTGTAGATCTGATATTTTCAAATAGCCTAGGTATAAAATAAGGCTAAAGTGGTTAATGTATGTTTCAATATATCATAGTTTATATCTGAAAAGTAACTAGTAACTAAAGTTTTCAAATAATTGTAGTGGAGTAAAAGTACAATATTTGCCTCTGAGATGTAGTGTAGTCTGAAAAGTATTGGAAATTGGAAATACTCAAGTAAAGTACAAATACCTCAAAATTGTACTTATGTACAGTACTTAAGTAAATGTACTTATAGTTACTTTCCACCACTGCTCACGGGTTCATTTGGCTCCATTGGTATACCCTCAGAGTTACAGGCCTGTACCGGTCCACTTGGAGTCCACTGGAGGTCCCCAGACCCCACATTGAGAAACAGTGCTTTAGTCCCTATAACGACCAACAAGTGATGATCACTTCAGCGCAATGGTTGTCAAACCTTTTCATGTCAAGGACCCCCACATTGATAGACATTTTGTCCGCGGACTTTTTTTGTGCCATGGACACCCAGAAGAGAAGATTAGTGTAATTCAAAATTATTCAAAATGTTCCAAACATTTTCGATATTTTGCTGGGGACCTCCTGGCACCCCCCCCAAGGACCCCTGGGGGTCCCTGGACCCCACTTTGAGAACCACTGCTTTAGCGGACTACCTTTGCAGCTCTCTCCCGCCAGGTTCCAGAGCTAATCCACTTAGCATGCTAACTTCCTCTGCTGTGACACACTGCTGTTTAGCGCCCTGGCTCTCTGTGTGTGTGTGTGTGTGTGTGTGTGTGTGTGTGTGTGTGTGTGTGTGTGTGTGTGTGTGTGTGTGTGTGTGTGTGTGTGTGTGTGTGTGTGTGTGTGTGTGTGTGTGTGTGTGTGTGCACGCACTGTGCTGAATAATGCATCAGAAACCAACCCCCGCTGGCTGAGTCAGCGCTGTGGACAGGTCTATGGCTCACTGACACTGGCAGGTGCACGGACGAGCGCGCACGGACGAGCGCGCACAGACGAGCGTGCACGGACGAGCGCGCACGCACGGCAACAAACACAGAGCCTGTTCGGCGGAAACGCAATGCACGCTGCAGCCTCATTTGAATGGATGAATGCACACCCACGAGGGTGAAGGGAGAGGGAGAGAGAGAGAGAGAGAGAGAGAGAGAGAGAGAGAGAGAGAGAGAGAGAGAGAGAGAGAGAGAGAGAGAGAGAGAGAGAGAGAGAGAGAGAGAGAGAGAGAGAGAGAGAGAGCAGTAGTGGAAAAAGTACTCCGATTTAAATAAACGTAGCAATACCACAGTACTACTTTCTTAAAAAGTGATTTTCTTTTGTTAAATTAAGTGTTAAATAGCTCCATTCTGATAGAAATCATTACTACAGAGTGTTTGTTCAGAAAGAGGGGTATATGCCCGTCTCTCCAGCTCTTTAGTAAATAGCATTTTCAGGTTGGGATACCAATGTTATCCAATCAGAAAAGTTAACTCAGGGCACGTGGCTCACAGCTAGAAGATCCTGGGTTCAATTCCCGCCGGGGACGCTGGGGGCGTGTCCGTCCTCCGCGTCATCAGTGCCCATATCCTAGGTGGGGTTGGCCACAGGCCTCTCTGTGTGGAGTTTGCATGTTATCCCCGTGTCCTAGGTTAGGTACCCTCACAAAACACATGCAGTAATCCTGGTCTCTATACTGCCTCCCCCTGGTCAGCCGGGGCGCTTGATGGAGGGGAAAGGAACTGGTTGGAATAACGTGTTCCTTCCAAGCGCTACGTCCTACCGCGGAAACTCTCCCCTGTCAGGTGATAAGAAGCGGCCTGCTCACTGCTCATGCATTGAAGGAAGCATGAGCTCAGTTCCGGGCTCTCCCCAGGCTGGCAGAGGGAGAGTAGTGCCCGGGATTACAAGCTTAGGCAATTGGCACTGGGTTGAAAATGGGTTACAAAATTTGAAAAAAGTGAAATTGGAAGTGATGTAAAGAAAATATATTTTCAATTTATTAAAGATCTGGACAGATGGGCTGTTACTGAACAAACACTATATACTATAGCATATAGCTCTAACCTTTTAACAAAAACATCTTTGTTCAAAGCAAAACGTGTCACTTACCCTACCTTTAAGATCATTACACACCAGGAGTGACACGGATAAACAATACGATAAGGCGATTTTATTTGTGCAGGAAAAACAAATTATGTCGCTTCATCGTCTCGTTATAATGGCTCAGTGTGCATGTATTCAACACAAACAGCAGTTTACATTAATAATCGCTCCAGATGTGTACGGACCTTTAAGTAATAGTCCTGCTTTCAAAATCTTACGTAGGCCTAAGTCACAGTACTTTTTTTTTTTTTTTTTTTTACCACCATTTTCTTCTCCCCAATTTAGTCTTTATGACATTATTTCCTGTCCATGCTTTTGTATCCTATGTTTTTTATGTGTTTATGAATTGAATAAAAGGACTATCGTGATATATTGTTGGTGAAATGTTATGCAATATATCGTGATATCGCAATATATCGATATTTTCAGATATCGTGATATATCGTTGGTGAAATTTCTTGCAATATTATTGAATATCGTGATATCGCAATATATCGAATATCGTCGAATATTGTGATATATATTGTTATCGTGGGCCTAATATCGTGATATATATCGTATCGTGAGGTACCCATATCGTCCCACCCCTAATACACAGCCTTCGTCCTACTCCTCCCGCCCAACACTCCCTGCTGACAGGTGCCACCCCAGTCCGTATAGGGGTACAAATACAAATGACAAATATTACCCTCCCCGTGCCACTACATTGTCAGTGGCCCAAGGCACATACTGTACATCAACACAAAAGAGCACAACACGAGTTTTGAGTGGATTTTGTTCATCACACCAAAGAAAGAATTCTCCATCTCATCCATTAGCTTTTACACAGTCGTGTGTTTCATCCAATCACTCAATTATATCCCGGGCTGAAAGGTATGACGCTCTATACTCTCAACTAATGGATCATGTAACACGTCATAAGAGCCTGTGACCATAACAGCCATGTACACACATGGAAACACCATGGCAGCCTCACTCAACTACTCTTCTCACAAAGACACTTCTGTACCAAGGGACCCGTACACGGAACACATTGAAATACCTACTTCTTGTTTTCTTAAATTCAAAATCAAAGCCTGTGTACAAGGCTTGGCACAGAGATTATCCTCTCAAACATCAAAATGTATAAATGCAGTATGAAGCGGTATCATGTCTCCATGATGATCACTACAGACGCTCGACAAAGCCACATGCACAGCGGTGGATTCAAACCCCCAATAGTGTTAACATAGAAATATACTTAAAGTAGCAAAAGTAAAAGTGCATGTTATACAGAATGCCCATTTTCAGATTCATATTAAAAGCTTATTTTTCTATATGTAGGCCTATATATTTTCTTTTAAGTAAAAGTACTTTCCACCACTGAGAAAGGTTCAAAGAAGGGGAGAAGGACACAGAGGGTAGGACACAGGGAGTAAGGGAGGACACATGGGGCTGGTTGGAGGCCAGTCATATGCAGAAAGGACAGCGTGAGGGATGGGGGACACGTTGCATCATCCATGTACATTAGTGCATTATTTTCACCGCCTGCATGTAAAGTTAGAAGCACCTGCCAGGTGTTCCAGTAGGCTGAGCATAGCACATAATATGCCTGAACCTCAGTACCACACTGTGGTGGAAGAAGTACTCCCACCACTGTGAGAATAGCAATTCTACACTAGAAATATTCAGAGTAAAAGTCCTGCATTCGACTTGAGTAAAAGCACAAAGGTACAGGCATCAAAATGGACTCAAAGTACCAACAGCAAAAGTAGTCATTAATATGCAGAAAGTTTTCAAGATTTGTCTATATCTTTTGAAAATGCCGATCTACAAGCTCATGTTGTGCGACTAAGTGAAACCACCCTCCAGAGTGGAAATCTCTGCGTCCCGTCTCATGTAAACGGAGGAAACGGCAAAACGTGTGTCGTTGCCAGATGTTGTGAGAGAAATAAGCAGCCAGTTCTATGAAAACAAGCCCCAAAGAGGCGACTGGGCTAC
>NC_137606.1:54828968-54836468 GCF_963280865.1 Gymnoscopelus braueri
TTGAACCATCGGTAATCAGCGGTCCAAGTATCTCCCTGAAATGGGGATCGGCACTTGGACGACCCCAAATAACCTGGCATCCAGTCGGACAGAGACGAGGTGAGAATGGAGAGAGAGAGAGGTCAGGTAGTGTGTGTGACAGATCAGGAAAGTGGGCGGCAAAGGAGAGAAAACCAAAGACATGAGGGCAGCAGAAAGAGAGATAGATGTTTGTTTATGGGCATTGGGAGTGCAGCCCAGCCCAGCCCAGCCCCCAACCCTGGCCAAGCCCAGGGTTGGAATGACAGATTGCGGGAACGGATGGAACTAGGCAGCGGACTGAGAGAGAGAGTGAATGGATGTATTAGAAGAATGAGCGATGCCACAGCCTTGTCCCTGCGTAACCTTCCTCCCACCCTGTGATGGAGGGTGTTTACCAAGCGCTTCGTCAGCTAGCAAACCATTTACCCTCGCCTGTGTGTGCGTGTGTACGTGCACGCACGTGTGTGTATGTGTATGTGTGTGCGTGCGTGCATGTGTGTGTGTGTGTGACCACTCTTATGCCATTAAGACCGATAAGGCCGATTCTACAAATGCCTTCTGAATCAGATAGTTCTCAAACTTTAGCTTACTCTTACTTGCTGTCTTGTTCCTCCGTATCTACACTGCTCGCTTTAGACTCCATGCCATTGATTAGACTGAGAATGGGCTTTTTGACGTATGACTAGCACTCACGCATAATCATTTTTACTCGTGGTTTAAAGACCCAATCTGTGCGCCCGCGTGCGAGCGTGTGTGTGTGTGTGTGTGTGTGTGTGTGTGTGTGTGTGTGTGTGTGTGTGTGTGTGTGTGTGTGTGTGTGTGTGTGTATGTTTGCGTGTGCATTCGGGCATGAAGAAGTCATTACTGCTGTATATATGCATATATTTTTTAATACAGGCTTAGGGAAAGTTATAGGAACTTTCTCAACCAGTAACTCAGAGTTTCTCAACACTCCTACAGCTCTGCAGTAGATTACAAATTAATTATTCAGCTTATAAAGTTGTATGCTGTAAGTACAGTATATTGCAAATATATACTGAAAGCATTTGAACTCCCTAATCAGAGCAGAAACAGACATCCACAAAACAGGACGGACAGGACAGTAAATGTCTTGGTCTCGACTGATGAACAAGCTGTCCGACAATACAGAATCAACGAAGCAATTGTTGTGAATATACTATATGTGACCAGTTAAAGGGCAAGACCACTTTGGTAGAGGTTTGGGTTGTGTAGTTACCTTGCCATGATGTAACTCTAAAGGTGGACTAGAAATACAAAATAATTTATCCATTGTTTAGAAATTGATAATTCAAAATATGCTCCTCATTGACTTACATTATACGGTCAAACAGCTCTCAAAATCACTCTTTTAGCACATAAACGAACACAAACAAAGTTGATTGAGACAATATAGAACATCACCAAACCCAGTAGTTTTTTTTAAATACAAATGTTAACTTTCTGTTGAATTTGCTATTTTTATTAAGACAAAAACCCGGACTGGATCTCTGGATCCGGATCTTCAAATAGTAAAATCAACAGGAAATTGATATTTGTATTAAAAAAACAAACAGTACTGGGTTTGGTGATGTTCTATATTGTCAGAATCAGCTTTGTTTGTGTTTGTTTACGTGCTAAAAGAGTGACTTTGAGAGCTGTTTTACCGTACAATGATTCCATTTATCCCCTGAGCAAGCAGGCAGGCATTAGCTTAATAGTAAAATTGTCAGCACTTGAGCAGGACACCGGGTTCAAATCCGGGGTAGAAGAGGAAAGTTACATAGTTCTGCTTTAAAAGGGGCATGAAACCTTTTATTAAGCTGATTTTGTAGGGGTTTTTTTTTCAATTAAGATTAAAAACTACAGCAGGTTAAAAACATGGCAGGTTAGAAAGCAGCTGCAGCAAATCAAATGAATAATGTGGTGTTTTAGATGATGTGTGACCAGAGCCATGGGTGTATCAGTGTGCAAGCATCAGACAGTAATCAAAAGTCATTCCAATGCACATTGACTCTCTAATCTAATTTGGTTAGCTGCAGCTGTGTTGCTTCAACCCGATCGCCAGAGGAAACGTTGTCATTGAGCGTTTTTCAAATTCCGTGCATAGACAACTGGAAAACCCGAAAATCCGTGCAGAGCCGCCTCGCATCTCCCCCATTGTGACTAAACCATTTCGGAGGCGCGCAGTCTCAAGGGAACTGTCGCCACGTAAGGGACCACCGAGTGAGCTAAAGCGAGCGAGTTGCCGTCCCGAACGTTGTGACGTTCCCTTGAGACTACTCAGCGCCGTTTGAGTTACGTACCGATAGGCACAGAATCGTAAGTTTTGTTGTGGGGACTGCTCTGCTTCCGGGTTTTTCCGGGTTGCAACTGGTTACGCCCACCGTGGGACTCGCCGTACATATGCACGGATTTTGGGGGTTTCTAGGCGACTATGCACGGAATGACGTGCACTGGATCCGTGCAATGTATACTAAATGCTTGGAGATCAGGCTGGTTGCTTACATACCTACTATAACAGTGGTTTTCAAACCTTTTCATGCCAAGGACCCCCAAATTGATATGTATTTGGCCGCGGACCCCCATCTGGAAAGGTTTTGTGCCAGGGACCTCTGAAGAGAAGATTTATGTAAAAAAAAATCTAAATGATACATATATTTTTTATTAAATAGCAGATATACAAGCTCACAGTGCAGCAAAAAGTGACGCACTGTGAGCTTGTAGATCTGCTAATAGCCAACAAATAAATGGATAAAGTGGTTAAAATGATTGTGATGCTGTATTAACTACTATTAACTACTTTTGCTGGGGACCCCCTGGAACCCCTCAAGACCACTGGTGGTCCCCGGACCACTGGTTGAGAACCTCTGTACTATAAGGTCAATCTTATGCAGCTTGTCATGTTTTCAACCTGAACTGGATAACAAACTTCTAAATCAGCCTATAGGGACATTGGAACACAGGCTCTTTCTTTTCCATTCCTATACAATATTTATGCGGACAGTAGTGATGAGCGGGCCGACCCGTAACCCACGGGTCCCGCGGGTCAGGATTTCAGAGGCAATTATGCGGGCTGCGGGTGAGCGGGTCAGCCGCTCTCACACGCAAAAAAAAAGGAAAAATCACATGCTCTTGTTTTGTCTTTATTCCTAATAAGAATAAGAATAATAACAAATATAGCTGCAAGCAGCGATAATACGGGGCCAGTGAATAGAGAGAGAGAGAGAGAGAGAGAGAGAGAGAGAGAGAGAGAGAGAGAGAGAGAGAGAGAGACGGATTAGATTGAAGAGAGAGAGAGACGGAATAGATTGAAGAGAGAGAGAGAGAGAGACGGAATAGATTGAAGAGAGAGAGAGAGAGAGAGAAACGGAATAGATTGAAGAGAAAGAGAGAGAGAGAGAAACGGAATAGATTGAAGAGAAAGAGAGAGAGAGAGAGAGAGAGAGAGAGAGAGAGAGAGAGAGAGAGAGAGAGAGACATGGAAACGGAATAGATTGAAGAGAGAGAGAGACATGGAAACGGAATAGATTGAAGAGAGAGAGAGAGAAAGAGACATGGAAACGGAATAGATTGAAGAGAGAGAGAGAGAGAGAGAGAGAGAGAGAGAGAGAGAGAGAGAGGAGAGAGAGAGAGAGAGAGAGAGAGAGAGGACATGGAAATGGAATAGATTGAAGAGAGAGAGAGAGACATGGAAACGGAATAGATTGAAGAGAGAGAGAGACATGGAAACGGAATAGATTGAAGGGAGAGAGGGAGAGAGCGAGAGAGACATGGAAACGGAATAGATTGAAGAGAGAGAGAGAGACTTGGAAACATAATAGATTGAAGAGAGATGGAAGCGGAATTGACATCTCAACCTATTGCCATTAACAGGAATCGAACCCTGAACCTTCGGATTGACAAGCTGCAACACTACCTATAGTGCTATAGCTTTGTACAGGCTGAGGTTGTCTGTTGAAGATAAAAGTGAACCAGTGAAAGCAGCCGATCTACAAGCTCAGAAACACGTTGCTATCTGAAAAGTTTTGAGATTGTAGATCGGCTATTTTCAGAATGAACTATGTCATACATTGAAAAGACATACTCTCAAATAAGCATTTCAGGTTATCTTTAACAATTGCACTTGCATTAATTGACACAATCATGTTGTGTGCAATGCAACTTAAATGAAGTCTGCATCAAGTGGGGCTTGAACTGGCAACCTTGAGGTTCTAAGGCACACACTTAAGCGAGAAGCCATTGGACCAACAGACCTGACCTGGTGAATGAGAGAGAGAGAGAGAGAGAGAGAGAGAGAGAGAGAGAGAGGAGAGAGAGAGAGAGAGAGAGAGGAGAGAGAGAGAGAGAGAGAGAGAGGGGAGAGAGAGAGAGAGAGAGAGATGGAAACGGAATAGATTGAAGAGAGAGAGAGACATGGAAACGGAATAGATTGAAGAGAGAGAGAGACATGGAAACGGAATAGATTGAAGGGAGAGAGGGGAGCAGAGAGCGAGAGAGACATGGAAACGGAATAGATTGAAGAGAGAGAGAGACACTTGGAAACATAAAAGATTGAAGAGAGATGGAAGCGGAATTGACATCTCAACCTATTGCCATTAACAGGAATCGAACCCCTGAACCTTCGGATTGACAAGCTGCAACACTACCTATAGTGCTATAGCTTTGTACAGGCTGAGGTTGTCTGTTGAAGATAAAAGTGAACCAGTGAAAGCAGCCGATCTACAAGCTCAGAAACACGTTGCTATCTGAAAAGTTTTTGAGATTGTAGATCGGCTATTTTCAGAATGAACTATGTCATACATTGAAAAGACATACTCTCAAATAAGCATTTCAGGTTATCTTTAACAATTGCACTTGCATTAATTGACACAATCATGTTGTGTGCAATGCAACTTAAATGAAGTCTGCATCAAGTGGGGCTTGAACTGGCAACCTTGAGGTTCTAAGGCACACACTTAAGCGAGAAGCCATTGGACCAACAGACCTGACCTGGTGAATGAGAGAGAGAGAGAGAGAGAGAGAGAGAGGAGAGAGAGAGAGAGGAGAGAGGACGAGAGAGAGAGAGAGAGAGAGAGAGAGAGAGAGAGAGAGAGAGAGAGAGAGAGAGAGAGAGAGAGGAGAGAGAGAGAGAGAGAGAAGAGAGAGAGAGAGAGGAGAGAGAGAGAGAGAGAGAGATGACATTTTACATCCTGCCAAGTGAAAAGCAACATGTGGTTTCACAGTGTCTGAATTAAATATTAGATTGTAATGTCTTAAAAAATTGCACATGCATTATTTGATGCAGTCATGTTTTGTGCGATGCAATTGAAAAGTGGAATGACCCACACCTACAGACAGAGCCAGATAGACAGAGTGAGAGAAACAGACAGCTCAACCTATTGCCATTGACAGGAATCAAACTCTCAACCTTCGGACTCACAGAATGAGACACTACAAGTAGTGCTATAGCTTCATCCAGGCTGAAGTTGTCTGTTGAAGATCATACACTTTTGCCTTCTGTCATGAACCAAGCCCCTGTTTCACTAACACTAAGATCACTCGTTCACAAACCATTTACCAATAGAGAAATTGTATGTCTCCTCGAAACCGAAACCAGTGAAAGCAGCCGATCTACAAGCTCACAAAACGTTGCTATCTGAAAAGTTGTGAGATTGTAGATCGGATATTTTCACAATGAAGTACGTCATACATTGAAAAAACATACTCTCAAATAAGCATTTCATGTTATCTTTACCGTTTGCATATGTATTCATTGATACAGTCATGTTTTTTGCAATTCAACTTAAATGAGTCTGCATCAAGTGAGGCTTGAACCAGCAACCTTGCGGTCGTGAGGCACTCGCTTAAGGGAGAAGCCATTGGACCAACAGACAAGAACCTGTGAAAAAGGAGATCACACAGATGATACAGTTTCACGCAAATAGCTGAAAAATCCTGGGTTTAAGTGTTTTTCAAACTGCTCAAAATTGCAGACAATCTAAGGGCGGAGCTTACTGGTTAACGTGATACATGTGTTCCTCATGAGTCAAGGCACATGTGTAAGCAGGTTTAATGGCTGTCGGCCAAACGAGGCATGACTTTTGCCTGTTTAAAGTTTGCATTTAAAAAAAATCGCTATAGCGCCCCCCTTTGACCAATTGGAGTAAGATTGGTTTCAGTGATATTTGGAATGACCCTCAACATTACCGCAAAGTTTCAAAGAAATGTGAGTCTGCATGTACAGTATGTGTTAGGGGCAGATGAATAATTGTCATAAAACTGCAATATTCATTGGCTCATTAAAGCTTCATTTTTTCACTTATGGAAAATCTTTTGCATCAGTTTGTCGGCATAGGTCCCAAAGTTCATGTGTAAAACGTTTCGTGCAGATTACTAAAAAATCCCAGGAGGAGATAGGTTTTAACTGTTTTTCATATAATTCAAAATGGTGGGAGATCTAAAGGTCAGAGGTCAAAAGTCAGAGTGTGAAAGTTGTTCATCATGAGTAGACGCATGTGTGTATTGAAGTTTCATGGCTGTAGGTCAAACAGGGCATGAGTTGTACCTGTTCAAAAGTTGGCATTTTGCTATAGCGCCACCTTTTGACGAAAGATTGTGAGAATTATTTCTTGATAGTTTTTCATGACCATCTACCATATGGCCAAGTTTCGTAAAAAGCGTATGCACGGTTCAGCCAGAACCTGCGAAAAGTGGCAGAAAAAAAAAAGAGGGCAACATTAAAACAGGTCCAGAGCTGAGCTCTGGCCCCGTAATAAAACAGTTTGAATACACTTTTGTATACTTGAAGATTATTTTCTAATTTTTTTCTCCATGATTTTACAGAATTATAGGTACGACCCGCGGGGCTCAACCCGCCCCGTCGATCCATAGATGTATATATGGGTTCGTCGCGGGGCGGGTTGAGGCGGGTTGGGTTCCGTGGCGGGGTGGGGCGGGGCGGGTCATGAAAAAAAAGACCCGCACATCACTAGCGGACAGCGATATTATGTTTGTTCAAAAATAGATTCCCAAAAAATAGCCATGGCTTGGGAATGTATTTAGACTACACTTAGAAAATGTACCTCTATGTCTTTCAGGTTAAAATTATTGTAGCCGATGACTGTAATTCGTCCAAAACTGTTACTTTTCAGGATTAAAATTCAAAAGTAGCTTTTGTGTGACGCTGTAGTATGATCAATAGGGCATTAATTTACGGAAAAACACAAAAAGTTAAACTATGGAGATACGAGGTTTCTGCCCGACAGCAACGATATGTACAGTGTGTATTTCTACTTGGTATAATGCCTATGCAGGCAGTTTCTATACAGCTTACGATGCGAGTGGCCATAAAGTATTATGCTTAGATCATCGCTACCCAGAGAGAGTGAGGGCCAAACAGCGCTATGATTGGTAGATACTGTAGAGACACTTCACACATCTCTGTAGAGGTGTGTGTGTGTGTGTGTGTGGTGTGTGTGTGTGTGTGTGTGTGTGTGTGTG
>NC_137606.1:54838968-54843968 GCF_963280865.1 Gymnoscopelus braueri
AAACGGCCTCGACCTTTTCCTGGCCAGGACCTTCCCCTCTCATCAGTTGCCACCAATCTGGGTGTATAAGAATGGACCCAGTGGTGTAAAGTAACTAAGTACATTTACTCAAGTACTGTACTTAAGTACACTTTTGAGGTACTTTTACTTTACTGGAGTATTTCCAATTGTCTATACTTTTACTTCTACTCCACTACATCTCAGAGGCAAATATTGTACTTTTACTTCACTACAATTATTTGAAAACTTTAGTTAAGTAGTTACTTTGCAGATATAAATTATTACATTATAAAACATACATTAACCACTTTAGCCCTATTTTATACATAGGCTATTTGAAAATAGCCGATCTGCTATTTTCAAACATTTTAGTACTTTTACTTTTGGTACTTTAAGTACATTTTTATACCAATACTTTTGTACTTTTACTCAAGTAAATTTTGAATTCCGGATTTTTACTTGTAACAGAGTATTTCTACAATGCAGTATTGATACTTTTACTTAAGTAAGAAATGTGAGTACTTTTTTCAACACTGAATGGACCGTTACTGAACTTTGAGGCCCAAATACATCAAACATCTCTGTGAAACCTCCTTCTTCCAACCTCGGAAATATCGTCGAAACTCCATCCCACACTCACTCTGTCAGACTCTGAGAAAACGTTGTCTCCTCCGGGCTGAGATTACTGCAAATTCACTTCTCATCGGGATCCACTAACAAGAGCCTTCAAAAGCTTCAGTACATCCAGAACAGCGCTGCTATGGGATCCTGATGAGAGTGTGCAAATGCGAGTACCTCACACCCACATCCTCCTCTCACTGCATTGCACTGGCTTCCCATCTCCTCCCAGACAGAATACAGGAGCTCCGTATTAGTCCCATCAATGCATCCACAGCTACGCTCCCTCCTATACCTCAAGGAACTCCTCACACCACAAACTCCACTCCACTCGCATCAAGCTCCTCCATCCCCCTAAGACCAAGCTCTGTTTTTTTTTTACCTCTTAGGCTTTATGCCCTCATGTAATCTCTCAAGACATCTCTCTGCAGCACCGCCTTATGGCTACGGTCAAACCGAACTATGGCTGCAGGCTGATAAATGCAGGTTGTGCCGCCTGTTTTGTGCAGCCAGCGCAGGCTAAAAAAAAACACACAGACAGACACACAGACAGACAGACAGACTGACAGACAGAGAGCAGGGGGTAAAATAAGTTTAGCATTTGAGTGAGCGTTCCGTTGTGAATGCCACAAAGACATAACACACACGCACACGCGCACGCGCACACTCACACGCACGCGCACACGCACACACACACACACACACACACACACACACACACACACACACACACACACACACACACACACACACACACGCTCAAGCCACATAAACGCTCCCAGGGTATTTATCTGAGCGGTGACAGATTTCCTGCTGTGAGAGGAGGAAGGTTCCTGCTTTCTAATGTCTTTTTGCTGTGTCACTGTGTTCCATCTGTCATGTTCTCCTCCTCACTCCCTGCTTAATCCTGGACATGGAGATGTATGTTCCAGGGGCTAGTTGCACCACATTACGTTCAAACTTAGCCTAGTTATAGCTTAAATGGCTTTTAAAAAGCCATTTAACTAATTTAGCCGGGAAAGTATCTGTCTCATTTTAGATTTCTTTGGCTATTAAAAAATAGCAGATATACAAGCTCATAGTGCGGCACCGAGTGCCGCACTATGAGCTTGTATATCTGCTATTTTTTTTAAATGTGAAAATTTGTGCAAATCTTTAAAGGTAGGGTAAGTGATATTTTTGGGTTAAAACAAAAAGTATTTTGTTAAAAGGTTAAAGCACTATATTCTGATAGTAATCATTGCTATAGAGTGTTTTGTTCAGTAACAGGAGTCTCCCCGTCTCTCCAGCTCTTTAATAAACAGAAAATACATTTTCTGGTAGGTGTCAAAATCTCAGCCAATCAGGAGAAAGTACCACTTTTTAAGCTTCATTTTTATAGTGTTCCAGTTCCAATTTTGCCTGCTCATTTCTTAGTGTCATCACTTCCAATTTCACTTGTTTAATCTATATCCTGATTGAGTTCTCTATCCTGATTGGATAAAATTGGAAATGAAACTGAAACTGAAACGAAAATGCATTTTCTGTTTTATAAAGAGCTGGAGAAACATGGAGACTCCTTATATGGACAGGACACTCTATAGTAACGAGCACTATCAGAACATAGACCCATTTCGCAATTATTTGAATCATTGCAAATCACTTACCCTACCTTTAAATATATATAATATATATTTTTAAATATATATAATTATAATAATAAGATTTTCACACATTTTCACAATTTTTCAAAAAATAGCAGATCTACAAGCTCATAGCGCGGCACTCGGTGCCGCGCTATGAGCTTGTAGATCTGCTATTTTTGAATAGCCAAATAAATCTAAAATGACAGAGATGCATCCCCGGATTGAATTGGTTAAGCTATAACTAGGCTAAGTTTGAACTTATAGCGTGAGGTGGTGCAACTGGCCCCAGGGCCGGATCAACCGTTTTTGGTGCCCTGGGCTACAACGACTAAAGTTGAGATCCGGGACCGCATCCAAAATTTCAAGGACCACCATAACTCTGAGAGTGTACGAATGGAACCAAATGGACCTGTATAAAGGAATCAAATGAACCCGTAAGGGCTACAGACCTGTATGGGTCCATTTGGAATCCCCTCAAGTAACCCAGACTGGGTCCCTGGACCTCACTTTGAGAACCACTAATATGTATACAAAACATTATGATTTTATTTCCCCCAATAACAATGATCCATTCTCGCCAAAAAGGACTCAAATACAGATGCATGAATACCGGACGGCCTACAATGGAGCAACCCAGTTATGGGTTAGCCACTTGAAATATAGCATCTCCATTCTGGGTGAGCCTTCGCCAAAAAATATTGCTGATCTACAAGCTCACAACACGTTGTGACGCATTGTGAGCTTGTGGATCAGCTATTTTCGGTCGGGAGATTTGGTGTAGCGGCCAAATACCTAGAGGATCTAGAATAGAGCCCTGGGGAAAACCAGTCAACTGAGTACATGTACAGTGTTGAGCCACTGGGGCGGCAGTAGAGCGGAGGGAGGTAGAGCGACCGCTTGGGAATTGGAAGGTTCCAAATTTGATCCCCAGGGTTTCCCCTGGCTTTGTGTGGAAGGCTCGGGTTGACCACCCCGCATTAGGGCCCAGTGTAGGCTTGTCACGCCACTGGTACTCCATGCTCAGATCACTGGACCTCCCATCATTCTCATTAGCTAACAAGCTAACACATACGCCCTCAATCCTCAATGTCTTTTTAAGCAGAACACTGTTCACTTTTCATTCTATATCGTCACTGTCAGGCAGAAACCTCCTAATTCCATATTTACGGGGCCAGAGCTCTCAGCTCTGGACCTGTTTTAATGTTGCCCTCTTTTTTCTTCCGCCACTTTTGGCAGTTCTGGCTGAACCGTGCATACGCTTTTTACGAAACTTGGCCATATGGTAGATGGTCATGAAAAACTATCAAGAAATAATTCTCACAATCTTTCGTCAAAAGGTGGCGCTATAGCAAAATGCCAACTTTGAACAGGTACAACTCATGCCCTGTTTGACCTACAGCCATGAAACTTCAATATACATATGCGTCTACTCATGATCAACAACTTTCACACTCTGACTTTTGACCTCTGACCTTTAGATCTCCCACCATTTTGAATAATATGAAAAACAGTTAAAACCTATCTCCTCCTGGGATTTTTTAGTAATCTGCACGAAACGTTTTACACATGAACTTTGAACCTATGCCGAAAAACATGTGCAAAAGATTTTCCATAAGTGAAAAAATGAAGCTTTAATGAGCCAATGAATATTGCAGTTTTATGACAAATATTCATCTGCCCCTAACACATACATGCAGACTCACATTTCTTTGAAACTTTGCGGTAATGTTGAGGGTCATTTCAAATATCACTGAAACCAATCTTACTCCAATTGGTCAAAGGGGGGCGCTATAGCGATTTTTTGAAAATGCAAACTTTAAACAGGCAAAAGTCATGTCTCGTTTGGCCGACAGCCATTAAACCTGCTTACACATGTGCCTTGACTCATGAGGAACACATGTATCACGTTGACCAGTAAGCTCCGCCCTTAGATTGTCCGCAATTTTGAGCAGTTTGAAAAACACTTAAACCCAGGATTTTCCAGCTATTTGCGTGAAACTGTATCATCTGAGCGATCTCCTTTTTCACAGGTTTTTGTCTGTTGGTCCAATGGCTTCTCCCTTAAACGCGTGCCTCACAACCTGAAGGTTGCCAGTTCAAGCCTCACATGATGCAGACTCATTTAAGTTAAATTGCAAAAAACATGACTGTATCAATGAATACATGTGCAAACGGTAAAGATAACATGAAATGCTTATTTGAGAGTATGTTTTTTCAATGTATGACGTACTTCATTGTGAAAATAGCCGATCTACAATCTCACAACTTTTCAGATAGCAACGTTTTGTGAGCTTGTAGATCGGCTGCTTTCACTGGTTTCGGTTTCGAGGAGACATACAATTTCTCTATTGGTAAATGGTTTGTGAACGAGTGATCTTAGTGTTAGTGAAACAGGGGCTTGGTTCATGACAGAAGGCAAAAGTTTATGATCTTCAACAGACAACTTCAGCCTGGATGAAGCTATAGCACTACAGGTAGTGTCTCAGCCTGTGAGTCTGAAGGTTGAGAGTTTGATTCCTGTCAATGGCAATAGGTTGAGCTGTCTGTTTCTCTCACTCTGTCTATCTGGCTCTGGTAGGTGGGTCATTACGGGGCCAGAGCTCAGCTCTGGACCTGTTTTAATGTTGCCCTCTTTTTTCTTCTGCCACTTTTCGCAGTTCTGGCTGAACCGTGCATACGCTTTTTACGAAACTTGGCCATATGGTAGATGGTCATGAAAAACTATCAAGAAATAATTCTCACAATCTTTCGTCAAAA
>NC_137606.1:54848968-54850399 GCF_963280865.1 Gymnoscopelus braueri
TCATTCACCAGGTCAGGTCTGTTGGTCCAATGGCTTCTCGCTTAAGTGTGTGCCTTAGAACCTCAAGGTTGCCAGTTCAAGCCCCACTTGATGCAGACTTCATTTAAGTTGCATTGCACACAACATGATTGTGTCAATTAATGCAAGTGCAATTGTTAAAGATAACCTGAAATGCTTATTTGAGAGTATGTCTTTTCAATGTATGACATAGTTCATTCTGAAAATAGCCGATCTACAATCTCAAAACTTTTCAGATAGCAACGTGTTTCTGAGCTTGTAGATCGGGCTGCTTTCACTGGTTCACTTTTATCTTCAACAGACACCTCAGCCTGTACAAAGCTATAGCACTATAGGTAGTGTTGCAGCTTGTCAATCCGAAGGTTCAGGGTTCGATTCCTGTTAATGGCAATAGGTTGAGATGTCAATTCCGCTTCCATCTCTCTTCAATCTATTATGTTTCCAAGTCTCTCTCTCTCTCTTCAATCTATTCCGTTTCCATGTCTCTCTCTCGCTCTCTCCCTCTCTCCCTTCAATCTATTCGTTTCCATGTCTCTCTCTCTCTTCAATCTATTCCGTTTCCATGTCTCTCTCTCTCTTCAATCTAATTCCATTTCCATGTCTCTCTCTCTCTCTCTCTCTCTCTCTCTCTCTCTCTCTCTCTCTCTCTTCAATCTATTCCGTTTCCATGTCTCTTTCTCTCTCTCTCTCTTCAATCTAATCCGTCTCTCTCTCTCTCTCTCTCTCTCTCTCTCTCTCCTCTCTCTCTCTCTCTCTCTCATCTCTCTCTCTCCTCTCTCTCTCTATTCACTGGCCCGTATTATCGCTGCTTGCAGCTATATTTTTCCTTGTTTTTTTCCCGTAAATTAACGCCCTACTTGATCATACTACAGCATCACACAATAGCATCAAAAGTAGCAGATCTACAAGCACGAAACGCGGCGCGAAACGACATGTTTTGTGCTTGTCGATCGGCTACTTTTGCTATTTTTGAATTTGAATCCTGAAAAGTAACAGTTTGAGATATGAGGTTTCCACCCGACAGCATTCGTCACAACAACGCCGTTCTTGTAGCCTGTCAGTGATCAAACTCCCTCCACCTCCCCAGCCTCCTCCTGTGGCATTAGATTTTCAAGACGTTAACCACTTGAGCCCCAGCCTCCCTATTCTGAGGGGAACATTTGCCACAAATAGTAGATCGACTGTTTTTGGCAAAGAGATTTGTGTAGATGACAGTGATTCAAGTACAGTTGTAACTCAAGGGTTTAAGTGTTTAAAATGTACGATTTTGTGAATTGTTATGTTATACCTGTGCAGTTTAAGGGTCAATGTCATGCTAATGAAACAACTCTGTGGGGGTCAGTGATCTCAGATTCTGTGTCATGCTTCTTCATGGGGGTTTAAATGATCTCAGATTCTGTGTCATGCTTCTTC
>NC_137606.1:54855599-54858099 GCF_963280865.1 Gymnoscopelus braueri
TTTTGGGCTGGTTTTCCTAGACCTGGTTGCTTGTTTCTCTCACAGAATCTGGCAACGCTGGTAGCTGTGAAGGCCACGTAGCGGACCGAACCTCTAGTTTAACAGATGAGCGTAACATTCAAAACCAATTGCAGCGTTTTGAGCAAATTTGATAATAACCTATTGCATAAAACTTATAATGGTGCAGGATCTCACATCTAAAGTGTCATATCGTCTCTGTCGGGTGTTGTCCAAAACCATTACTTTTCAGGATTCAAATTCAAAAATAGCAAAAGTAGCAGATCCACAAGCTCTGAATGCAGTGCGACTGCATTTTGTACTTGTGGATACTTTTGATGCTTTTTTTGTGACGCTGTAGTATGATTAAGTAGGACTTTAATTTACGGGAAAAAAACACAACAAGCTAAAACATGGAGATAAGAGCTTTCTTCCCGACAGCGACGATATCAAAGACTCTAAACCTCTTTGCAGACCGCCCTATCTATCCTGCACCACGTTCCTGGGATCACATCTCTGCACCCTTGATCCCGTACGAGAGAAACCCCACCAAACCGACAGAACAACGGCTCCATCAGGAGAGCTGTGATGGTGTCACTGACCCTCTCACAGACACACACACACACGCACACACACGCACGCACACGCACGCACACGCGCACACACACACACACACACACACACACACCCTCTCACACTTGCTCAGAAAATGCATTTTCTACCATCTCATATTCTCAAGGTGCAAATGTCTATAGTACCGGTATCATTTATATATAGCAGTGGCTTTCAACCTTTCTCATATCAAGGTCTATTATTTATTCGGCATTTGAGCCACGGAACCACCGTTTGATGAGATTTAACCTCTCAGACCCAAGACTTTGAATATGTTGTTGTTGTTGTTGGATAAGATTTTGTAAAAAATAATGATTCTTCTACATTCTCTAATTGTGTAGACTTCTTGCAAATTAAGTAATGCAGATGTTTAACAATAATTTCACTCGGGTCCATTTGGTTTCATTTTACTCTCTCAAGAGTTAAAGATCTATAAGGGTCAATTTGGTTACCAACTCTGCATCATTTATCTGGGGACCACCTGGAACCTAACCTCGCATCACCAGTCTTTCCACCTCTGAGGAAAGCCTGGTATTCGTTATTAAATAGCCTGTGTGATCCGGTCAAAAAAAGAAAGAAAAAATAAATAGCTTCCGGCTTCCGGTTTTTGCTGCTTCCGGTTTTGCGGAGCCGCTTTGTTTTGGTTCCCCAATTTAAATGCTGAATCGATTACAAAGGTAGACTAGTCTAAATAGTCTCCGGAAAGTACACTTACATTTATATTTATTTTGTATTTTAAAAATAAGCTAAACTACGCCGCATCAAGGATTCTATTAGGTAGGCCCTAAAATTACAATGCCCTTGATCGCGGCCGGGGTTATTTGGGGGTGAGGCATAGGGTTGCTTCCGCTCCCGAACGGATCACACACCCGAAAAAGGTATTGATCCCAGGCTACCTGGAACCCCCTCAAGGACCACTGGTGGTCCCCGGACCACTGGTTGAGAACCACTGATGACTGTGAATGATGTTAGGTGTTGTACGTGTCACTGTGGGTCTTTTCGGTATTGTATTGTATTGTATTGTATTGTATTGTATTGTATTGTATTGTATTGTATTGTATTGTATTGTATTGTATTGTATTGTATTGTATTTAACGATGAACTTTTACTTAAAGTGATGCTCTAATCCTGGGGTCTTCAATAGGGGGTCCTCAGTGTCACAACAGGGGGTCTGCCAAATCTTTGTGTGGTGGGGAACATTAGCCAAAAATAGCAGATCTACAATCTCACCAAGCCTCGTTGTGGACTTGTAGATCGGCTATTTTCGGAGAGTCAGTGTAGCGGGGAAAAGAGTAGACCAAGTACAGAGCCAGTTGACTAAATATTAAAGGTTTAAATACACTCTTTTTTTTTACACACAACATGAATCCAGCAATCTATGAAATCTATGAAAACGTTTAGTCTGCAACACAATGTTATAGTAGTGGGGGTCCCTGCTTCATCTCTGTCTCACCTAAGGGGTCCTTGGGCTGGAAAACGTTGAAGACACATGCTCTAATCAAGTGGATTCTGAATCATTGTTGCTTTTCATTCCAGTTCTCCACTCCGAGGCACCACACATCATCTCCTGCCTGGACTGATGAGTACGATGAGTACTGTTTGCATCTCATCCCCCATCAACTGATTGTGATTGGTTTGTTGTAGAACCCTGTTTTTGAATATCGCTCTGTCGGGTGGAAACCTCATAGTATGTCAAAAACTGTTATGTAATTCAAAAATAGCAAAATAGTAGCAGATCTACAAGCTCAACATGCGACGCTTCACGCATGCGTTTCGAGCTTGTGGATCTGCTACTTTTGATACTTTTGTGTCACACTGTAGCATGATCGAATAGGGCATTCATTTGTGAAAAAACACAAACATTTAAAATATGGAGATAAGAGGTTTCTGC
>NC_137606.1:54863099-54913099 GCF_963280865.1 Gymnoscopelus braueri
CCATTTTGGGTCCGTACATCTACATAAACGTTCAATTTTAAAATATAAAGTGCTTACCCCATGGCCACGGATGTTACAATTCTGTACGGCTCCTCAGAAGTACCCAAATCTTCCGTATTGTTCCATAAAAAGCATTTTATTCCGATCGGTCTTAATTTTCTCATAGAGTTATAATGTATCCAGAGTGCAATACACCTCCCAACCCGTAGGGCACGCTTAGTTGGAAAGCATATGGCGAAAAAACGAAGAAAATGAATACCGATCTGATTAAAAGGGTTTTTTATTGAACAATACGGAAGATACGGGTACTTTTGGGGGACCGTACATAATGGTAACATCCGTGGCCATGGGGTAAGCACTTTATATTTGAAATATGAACGTTTATGCAGATGTACGGACCGTAAATGAAGACAATGCAAACACCAGGTTGGAGTTCATCTACGACGACGGTCGTGACAGACGACCGTCGTGTGATCCATGACCATGGCTACCGCCGCCGACAGTTAGTAACTTAGTATAGGAATTTATTTGCGCGCACACAAGTACCCAAGCGTGCGTGTGCGTGAGCGTGAGCGTGTGTGTGTGTTTGTTTGCACGCGTTGTCGAGGGTCAAAACAAAAGGGAGAGAGAGTTTGAGCTGAAGGAGGGGTGGAGGACACTTCCAGCCGATTATTATTCCGTCAAAATGGTACAAAGGAAATACGCCAGAGGGAATTGACTAGGAAACTCCGCGCATGCACGCACACTTGTGCACGCGTACACGCACGCACGCACGCACGCACACGCACGCGCACACACACACACACACACACACACACACACACACACACACACACACACACACACACACACACACACACTGACACACTGACACACACACACACATGCCGCACGCAGGGAGGAAAAGGAACATTTTAGCAAAACATTAAGGGAAAAAAAGAATTCATGTCTGGGGAAAGCCTTCTCATAGGCATTACGCACTGAAACAAATATGCTCTCTAATATCAGCTTGTTCCAGAGAAACAGCTGACAGGAATTCACTTGTTCAGATTCAGTGGTGTAAAGTAACTATAAGTAATTAAGTAAGGTTTTTAAGGTAGGCTACTTTTTTTACTTTGCTAAAGTATTTTACAATGTTCAATACTTTTACTTTTAATGTTCAATACTTTTACTACTCCACTACATCTTAGAGGCAAATATTGTACTTTTACTCCACTACAATTATTTGAAAACTTTAGTTAGTTAGCTTTGTGGATTTGAATTATTATTTCAAAACATGCATTAACCACTTCAGCCCTATTTAAAACGTTGGCTATTTGAAAATAGCTGATCTTGTCTGCTATTTTCAAAAGATTTTAATACATTTTATATATAATGAAACCTTATGAAACGGCACATACTGCACAATGAGTACTTTTACTTGTGTTACTTTAAGTACATTTGGATGCCCAATACCTTTGTACTTTTACTCAAGTATTTTTTTATTACCAGACTTTTACTTCCAACAGAGTGTTTCTATATTGCAGTATTGATACTTTTACTTAAGTAAAACAATTGAGTACTTTTTCCACCACTGTTCAGATTCACCGCGATGAAGCATAATTACACACTGTAGCTACTGTCATATGCACTTCTCTTGACAAACAATTGTGTAAACTACTACACAACTGCTTTAGGGGTCTTCAACGTTTTTTCAGGGCCCCTTAGCTCAATGGTTCCCAACTGGGGGTCAGGGGACCTCCATGGGGGTCCTCAACTTATTTTGGGGACCCCCAGATTAGCTTAATGCAACATTGTTTTTCTCACTCAACAGTGACCAACATACAGTACATATGTCTGCACATTACTAAAGTGACAATTTAATGACTGAAGACATTTTTAATATCAAAATTGGCCAAATTGTCAAATATTACGTAAGAAGGAGGCAAATATTGTGAAAATAGCCGATCTACAAGCTCACATCGCGACGCGTTGTGAGCTTGTAGATCTGCTATTTTCAAATAGCCTAGGTATAAAATAGGGCTAAAGTGGTTAATGTATGTTTCATTATATCATAATTTATATCTGACAAAGTAACTAGTAACTAAAGTTTTCAAATAATTGTAGTGGAGTAAAAGTACAATATTTGCATCTGAGATGTAGTGGAGTAGAAGTAAAAGTATTGGAAATTGGAAATACTCAAGTAAAGTACAAATACCTCAAAATTGTACTTAAGTACAGTACTTAAGTAAATGTACTTAGTTACTTTCACCACTGATAAGATGCGTGCTTAAAATAATCATTATGTGCTCTCATCATTCAGTGCTCTTTCTCTCAGAGCTTACGGTCCATTTCATGCAATTTACAATTTGGGCATTTAGCAGACGCTCTTATCCAGAGCGACTTACAATACACACGGTTAAACACATAGGCCTACATAGAATGCAGAGAAGCTATAGGATCCCAGGTTATTATTGATGAGGTAAATTCACTTGTTGGGGACAACACACTCTCCTCTCACTCCTCAAACGGCCTATCGTGACTTCTTGGGACAAATATGACCAAACGTCAAACTGTCATCTGGTGTCGTCCCGGGCACTTCTGCACTCCAGGAATGCGGAAGTGCCGTTCTGAAATCCAAGACGTCAAAGGGTCAGCTAAACAAAAACTGTTAAAACGACGGCGGCGCGCCGTTTAAAGCGGACTTGAGCCACGAGAGGCACCACCGAGCGAAATGTCAGGCGAGCGAGTCGCCGCGCCGAGCGCTGCGGAGTCCGCTTCAGCCGACTCCGTTGGAGTTAATGTGTATATATTTTTGGGCGGTGAAACCGCCCCTATAAGTGAGGTTTGGATATTTGTACAATTGTCCTGCGCTGTGATTGGCCAAAAAGTACCCCCGCCTAACCCTGCACCGTGATTGGCCAATCACAGTCTATTCAGGACTGTGATTGGCCAGTGTCACATGACACATGTGCATAGCCCTATATAAGAAACCATAACTTTAAAAAAAACATACATTTGTTTTTTTAAAGTTATGGTTTCTTCCATCATAAAGAGTGTTTCAATAAATGTATTTATTTTTGGTACATGATTGGTTGACTCCATTCAGTATTGTGATTAGCTAGCAAGACACCGCCCACTTCACACAGGGTGTGATTTTTTTATATATATTTATATATATACTATATATATAAATAAATATATAGTGTACTGCATTGGTACTCAAAGTGGGGTCCGGGGACCCCCAGGGGTCCTTAGAGGGGTACCAGGGGGTCCCCAGCAAAATGAGTTAATATAGCGTCACAATCATTTTAACCACTTTAACCATATTTTATACTTTGGCTATTCAAAAATAGCAGATATACGAGCTCACAGCATGTGAGCTCGTATATCTGTTGCTCTCCGGCAGGAACCAGCTAACTCCATTTTTCCGCTTTTGCACTTTTTTCCATAAATCAGTGCTATTGAACACCCTTTACGTCTGTGTGTTGGTAAAACAAATATTGAACCAATGAAAAGTATTAAAAAGTGCTTCTGACAAAACCAGCTAACTCCATTGGATCCTCAAACTTTCTGCTAAACCAGCTAACTCCAGCAAAGGGGGGTGGAGTTAGCTGGTTTAGCAGACTCCAGGCTCCACCCCCTTTTGACCTCCAACCTCATTGTGAGCTTGGAGGTCCATTCAGCTGTTCTTATCAATGACGAACAAAACCTCCTAACATTTATATTTTGTTTATTTTTTTCATTTTCTGAAAAATGAACATTTTGGAGTTAGCTGGTTCCTGCCGGACAGCAGAGATATACAGTATATACATATACATAACAAGAATGATAGACTGTGACATTAGCATCACCTCCAATATGATTAATGTTTATATGGTGTTGCAAGAATGTCGTCCAACTAATTTGCACGAGGTATTAATTGGCTAGTTTCATGTTCCCAGGAGTATAAAATATGCGGTGTTATGAGTTCTACTGTGCAGCGGTGACGGCTCTGCATGACCTTGTGGTTTATCATCATCATGCAAGTATGCATCCATTCCCTGCATGCTTATCACCCTGTTATCTGACCTCCATTTAGACGTACACTCTGTGGCTGTCGGCTGGGAAACCTTGTACGTCTGTAACCGTAACTTTTCAGAGAATGTAAAGAAGAAGAAAAAAGAACCTGTGTTCCATTGGATCCAATGTAGTTATGATTTAGTAAAAAAAAAGCTCACGCGCTGTGAGCTTGTAGATCGGCTAATTTCAGCGAAAGCTTTCCCCACAATAACAGAAAACAGAAAATACACTAGTATAGAGCCCTGAGCTCTCTCTCTCTCTCCTCTCTCTTCTCTCTCGTCTCTCCTCTCTCTCTCTCGTCTCTCTCTCTCTCTCTCTCGTCTCTCTCTCTCTCTCTTCTCTCTCTCTCTCTCTTCTTTGCCAGCCTTGGTCCATGTCCATGCATGCCATCCACTTTGAAGAGTTATTTAGCCTTATAGTTGACAGGATTGTGCTGACTCAGCATAAAAAAGCCTTCCCATTCCCAAACACTGGGCCTTGAGCAATGTGGCAAAAACCTAGACACTTAATATGAATAGATAAAGGAAGTTAATTAAAACGAGAAGCTATTCCACTCCCCTGCTGTGACTCAAAGGCAGCGATATGTGTGGGATATGGGCGTGGGAAAACACACGACGTGCACATGTGACACATTCTTATGTGCTCATTGGTGCATGCATATATGCATGCACGCTTGTGCACGCATGCACGCACACACACATGCGCATGCGCATGCTTATGTCACGCATGCTCATGGACACTAAGCAAAATGTCATGACCATCACGCACGTGTGCATACACACACATGCACACGCGCACACGTTAAAATGAACCCAGATGTTAACTTACTGTATACTAATGGAGCCTTGCAGGTCCAGTCTCAGACTTAAATGAACCACTTTCAACCTGGTTTCCCAAATATGGCATGCCATTAAGGCACACATACATTACTGCTATTCTCTGCCTAAAACCGACATACCTAATTCCAACACGCTTTGCTTGTCTGGGATGGCTCAGGGTAGAAGACACGGTTAATTAAATACAAATGGGATTGGTATTTAAAGATGGGGTGCCGTGATTTTCAGTGATCCCCCCCCCCCCCCCCCCTAAAACATAATCATCAGGTATTATGGTTATACTAGGAGGACGATTTTTTTCTAAAAAGTGTACAGAAATTGTTAAAATTATGTTTTTATGTGGACACACCTCCAGTTCAATAAGTATACCTGGTTCTCACCTTAGCACCTCATCCACCACCTTAGCACCACCCACCTGTCCTAGTCCCTCCTCCTCCTCATGCCCACACCTATTGTGTTATGATAATGAGGGGGAGGGTATGTTTTTACTATGTCACTAAAGCGCTGTTTCTCTATTGGCACGTTTGACCCTCAAGGTTTCAGCCTCCAGGAAGAAACTCAAAATAGTCAGAGAAGACATAAAACACCATAAAAACACCACCAGGGGGCTTAATGAAGTTCTATCAACCGAATTCAATGATTTGTTTCTAAACATATCATACATACGAACTGTATTTTACTGAATTGTGGAGTAAGACCTCTTGAAATTTTGTTTAATCATTCTAATTTGCCTGGGGTCTATTCCACGAAAGCGGAATTAAATTATCCTGGTTTGAAAGGCAAATCCAGGTTTGACAAGCCTGCGCTGTTCAGCCTGGTTTATTCAGTTCCACGAACGCCAAGCCGGGCTGAGAAGGAGAGGTTTGTCGAGCCAGGATCGTTAAACCAGGCTGAATGTGAGTTCACATATTCCTATAAAAGACCATGAAAGTCGATAGCAGAATCCTTGAACTTGACCAATCATGGAGCCCAAAACCAGAGCGGCGTTCTTCTCTGTGGCTGAACAGCAGCACTGCAGCAGCTCATGAAATCATACAAGGAAGTAAAATGTATAATAAGCAAGAGAGGAAACACAGCCGCAATAAATATAGATCCAGGGAGAAAGCGTGGCAAAGTATTGCAGACAAATTAAATGCACAAGTTGTCCAAAAATATGCAATTAATTTATATACAAATCCATAAATATATAATTCAGTTAGGCTTAAACATAAGGAGTTTAAGTAAATGTTGGAATTATAATTACACCCTTAGAATAATTTTCTAATTTCCAATTTCTAAAATCGAAGATCTACAAGTGAAAAGCTTGCCTTTTGGCGGCCGGGGGTCCACGGGGGTCCACGGGGGTCAACGGGGGGCCGGGGGTCAACGGGGGTCCGGGAGTACCCGGCCCCCCGTGTACTCCCGGACCCCCGTTGACCCCCAACAGAGGTCCGGGGTATACGGGGGTCCGGGGGTCCACGGGGGTGGGGGTCCACGGGGGTCCGGAGGTCCATGGGGGTCCAAGGGGGTCCGGAGGTACACAGGGGGCCGGGGGTCCATGGGGGGCCGGGGACCCCCGGCCGCCATAAGACAAAAACATTTCGGGCTTGTAGATCTTCGATTTTCACATAAGAATTGAATAAGTGTGGAAAAACTCATTGGTTTATGATTGGAGTCATTGGACTAACAGCTATTTCACAAAACTTGAAGAACAAGGCACTGGATTAATAAAGCTTGGCTGTTAGCCTGGTCCGGACCAGGCTAACTTCACAGCTAAATTGCCATGGTAACTAAGGCAGGATTGCTTCAATTTCATGGATCATGGATAAACATATCCAGGTTTACTGGCTAAGTTCATCTGCCGAGCTAACTCAGCTTTCGTGAAACCGATTCCTGGATAATTTAAGCCAGGATAGCCGTTAAACCCGGTTTAAACCCGGTTTATCCCTAATCCAGGTTTCGTGGAATAGACCCCAGGTTAATATCACATTATAATACTGTGATGTGACAAACTGAGATTACATAATTATTACATAATTATACTAGCCTACTCATGAATACTAACAGTGAGGATTTTAGTGCTGACATGCCATGTGTTTAGCCAACATTGAAAACTGAACGTTGTTCAGTTTAGTCACACTTCTTTTGTCATTAGCGTTTAGTGGATTTGTAGTGTGCGCTTAGTTTTTTGTGTGCATGTGTGTGTGTGTGTGTGTGTGTGTGTGTGTGTGTGTGTGTGTGTGTGTGGTGCGTGCGTGCGTGCGTGCGTGCGTGCGTGCGTGCGTGCGTGCGTGCGTGCGTGCGTGCGTGCGTGCGTGCGTGCGTGCGTGCGTGTGCGAGCGCTGCGCGCGATATTTGCATTGTGCGTAAGAGTGGGACAATTATGGATTTGGATAGTTACAATTATAGTGAGAGAAATAATCACGGTTTCACACTCGATCATGATTAGTATGCCTACATTTATTGCATAGAACAATGGATGTATGAATCTTATAATATTTACCCCACAACATTTCTTTGTTAGCTTTACAGGTGTTGCCTTTCAAAAACAAATAATGCACTAGCCAAATAATACATACTGTACAATATGAAAAAGTCTCTTTGAAAGTAAATAAAAACCTCCAAGGACCTTGGAGGTGTTCCAGGGGGTCCCCAGCAAAATGTGTTAATACAGCATCACAATCATTTAAAATTCTTTATTCATTTATACGTTTGCTATTAAAATATTGCAGATATGCAAGCTCACAGCACCTCACTTCGTGCCGCTGCAAGCTTGTACATCTGCTATGTTCTAAAAGATTTTAAACAATCTTGAAAGTATTGGAACATTTTGAACAATTTTGACAAAAAAATTCTCATCTGGGGGTCGCTGGAACAAAACCTTTTTCAGATGGGGGTCCGAGGCCAAATATATATCAATTTGGGGGTCCTATAGGCAAGAAAACGTTATAGCATTCGGAACATTGTGAAACAGTAGCCTGGCCATGCAAGACTATAGTCATGATCCACACAAGTGTTAATGTCCTCACTAGTATAGTAATGCCCAAGGTGGGTGCGTGCGTGGGTGCGTGCGTGTGTGCGTGCAGGCGGCATGTATCTGCTTGAATGGAGTTGCCATTTGTCTTGTCTTTCCTGAAGCACTGTAACATCTCTCAGTGGATCCACACACTCTAACCTTCATGTCTGTGTATCAGAGAGGCACACATTCACACATTCGCCCCGAGGCGGGAGAAGAGCTTGACTAATAACTGAAATCCAGTCAGGAAAAAAAAGGGGCTTTCATAACGCCGTTTAAGCAAAGCTATTCCGACTAATCATCGATGTCGGGTGGAAACCTTGTCTATGTCCAACACGGTTCCTTTCTTATTATTATATGAAAAACATTTTTAAAAATAGTGGAGAATACACACAACAGTACCTGTTCTGGCCTGGGCCGTAGCGTGACGGTCCAGGCACCCTATAGGCTGCAATGCCAGCCTGACAGCGTGTCGCGGGTTCGACTCCCGTTCCCGACGACCTTTGCTGCGTGTCACCCCCCAATCCCATCTCTCTCCCCATTTCCTGTCAGCCTACTTTCCCTATCCCTCTCTAAATAAAGGCATAAAAAGCCCCCAAAAAATAGCAAAAAAAAAGAAGAAAGAAAAACTAGAAAATGTGCTCCTCGGAGCACAAGTCTCCGCCAGCAGACCCGTGCTATTTTAATCAAATGAAATCACTTACCCTATCTTTAACCATAGTTCTCTAGGAATGTTCTAATTCTTACGTAAAATAGAACATGTTACTATATCATAGCAATTATATTATCATAACAATAAGTAATGAGATACAATAGGGTAAAAGATATATATTTTAGTTAAACAAAAAGTTATTTGTTAAAAGGTGAATGTTAAAGAAATATTTATTCGCAAAAAATGTTCTAAAAACCATATTTTGTCTTCCAATGTTGAAAATAAAAAAAAGATACATACATCTAAGGTTATTTATGTATTAAAAAAAAAAGAACAGACAATAATATTAATTGTCATAAATGTATTACTGTATTACAAAAAATTATATATACTATGACGCATCTGATATATAGCAATTATATTATCATAGCAATAACTAATGAGATACAGTAGGGTAAAAGATATATCTTATAGTTAAACAAAAAGTTTGTTAAAAGGTGAATGTTAAAGTAATTTATGTACCCTTGAGAAGAGGAACATAAAGAAATATTTATTGTCAAAAATATGTTCTAAAAATCATATTCTGTCTTGCACTGTTGAATATAAAACGATTCATATATAGAAGGTTATTTATGTATTTCTTAAAAAAGAACAGACAATAATATTAATTGTCAGAAATGTATTACTGTATTACAAAAATGTATATATACTATGACGCATCTTTTGAACGGTTTTCTGGTAATATCTTAATAACAGTAGTCTGTAGTCTTGTTTCATCATTGCACGAGTGTAGTCCGACATTATTATAAAAAATGTGTTTTGTAGACGTTAAGTTCCGAAATATCTCTTTGAACGAAGACAGATTTCTTCCTTTTATTTCTACCATAGAATCCGCGTCGTAACCCAATAGTATTTCAGCTGTGTCATTGAAACACGTGACCCACCACGTGACCCACCCACACGTGACCCACCTTGTTGTGGGATCAATTCAACTCTATAGTCCTTTTCTGTGTTACTATTGTAGATGAGTATGTTGATATTCAGCATGTTTACCACAGCATTTATTGCAAGGTTGTCGGCCCAATCGCTTTTGCGTATCTTTTCAATGATCAATTTCATTTCTTGCTGCTGTTGGAATATGAACTCAGGTGAATCAATTGGATGTGCTTCAGCATTGGGCAATGCGAGAAATTGCATTATAGTCTTTCTGGACCACTGGGTCTTCTAGAAAGGTAACCAATTGTGTGCGCATGTCAGCACCTGTAATAGTTTGTATACCTGCTGTCTCAAGGGTGGTTGCTACAGCATGGTAAAACAGTTCCCATCTCCAGGTACATCAAAGATGGTCAGGTCACTGCACTTAACATAATCTGTTAATTTCTTGTACAAATGTTCTATATTGGGTATAGATGCAGTTGCAGAGGTGGTTTCATTCTTGTTTGGGTAAGGTTGTTGTGGTATGGTCGTCATGGCTTCCCACAATTCACTGTTTTCTTGGATCCAGCGGTCCTCCCAGTCATTGCAGATGTCAATGTCATTGTATAGAGGATTGTGTTGCTTTAGCCAGTGTAGGGCGTCAAGCACCACGCACATTCATGTATATAGTGTCCCTTGTAGGCAAGTTTTCGTTTTAGTTTCAGGGGAACAACCTCAGCAGTCTCAGGAAGTCTTGGCAGTAATTTGATAATAGTGTCTAGGTCAGATGGCACATTGACTGCATTACCATGGATTGCCTTTTGTCTGCCTCTTGGCAAGCCAACAAGTTTCATGAAGGCAATACGTTGACTTATCAACCTTTCCTCTAACGGGTGCAAATCCTGCAGTTCTCGGGGTATGGCATCGAGTAATAAGTTGTTAGCCCAAGCCTGTGTAGGGAGTTTCCCTAGTTTAATGGACCGATGACATGTGTGGCAGATCCAAGTGTTGTTTTGCTTGATTGCAGTTGGGTCTTTGTCCAGGAGACTTACAATATCTATCGTTGCTGTCAGTGGCGGAACAACTGAAAGCCGGGCCGGGAGGCACAGCACAGTGATCAGGCCCCCCCTGCGCACGCGCGCGGGATTTCCGATTTTTTTTTTTTGCGGGTTTTCGGCGGATTCGGTCACTTTTTGGGGGGCGTCTCTTCTTACTGGTGTTATGTGCTTGTTGATGTTGTCTTTCATTACTTGAATACTGTGACCAGTGCCTTCTTTTCCTTTCGATGTTCCTTACAGACTCTTGTACTTTTTCTTCCAGAGATTGTAGCAATCTTTGCTGTGTCATGTTGTCAGCATTTGTGGCTCGTCTTCGTTTTTTGTCATTTAGGGATTCTTTGTCTCTGTTTAATTTAATTCTTTCTCTCTGTTTCTTAGCTTTGGCCTTCTGCGCCTTTGCTTCTTCATCAGGTTTCAGATGCTCATTTGCTGCTTCTTCAGTTTGCATAATGGGAGTTAGTTTCATTGTGTGATCTCAGCCTCTCCTGTCTAAGCTATTTATATATTTATATTACATATTGTGATGTCACATGAAACTGACCAATGTTAGGTGTTCTCAGAGGGACACACACACGCGCGGACGGGTGATTTGTACTGGAAGGTACTGTTCCAATCAAGACTGATTGATCAAGACTGTCTTACCTCACTTCAAAAACATGAATGGCTTTTTGAAGTGACACACCTATTTATAGGATTTTATTTCGTCATGCGTCCCTCTAGCCAATCAAAGGCATTGGTGTCAACATATTGACACGTGTCACGTGGAGCTTGACCAATGTTAGCTTGGCTAGGAGGGAGGTGAACACACAGCGGGACGAAGCGAAAACATACTCTCCAAGGGCACCAATACAGGGCACCAATACATTGTTTTTACAAAAAAAAATAATAATAATAAATAAAAAGAAATGGAGATAAAGTACCAGGGCTGCGTCCGAATTCAGCCCCTATGCCCCATATAGTGCACTATATGGGGGTTCCGCCATTTTGTATGAGTGTCCGAATGTATAGTGAGCATTATTGTATACCCTAATATAGTGGACTCAAGTATCCGCCAATACATCGGGGAAAGTAGGGAACATGTGATGGTCACTAGAGAAGCGCTTCCACCCCACAATGCATTGCGCTGCCTCGTGCTTGCATGCACACACGCACGCGCACGTGCACTGCACACATGCACTTAAGTTCAGCTGAGGCAGAAGTCAACAAAAGTCAACAATTTGACATCTTCCCAGTAGCCTATAGCTTTTAAATGAAGTGTCATTCAGCAACTTTTACGGACAGATCCAGCTGCCTGTAGCCCAGCTGCTGAACAGTTTACCTGCTGTGTAGCGCAGGGGATACATTTACATTTTCCATATTAGGGAGATCAGCGGTAATCAGCTTCCTTAGCTGGCCCGACCACACTCACCAGTGTTGTGGTTTCAATCAGAAACACTCACGTCAAAGTAGATTTAACCATTTATTGCCACAAATGGAATACAGTTAAGCTTGGCGTTAAAGCTACACTCTTGGGAGAATATTTCCTGAATTGTGTCGAAGCAGCCTGCTAAGCATATATTCAGGAAATGCTTAAGCAAATCCCCCATAGGGATACAATGTCAACAATGAGCAGTACATTGACATATTAGTTAGAATTAGCAAATATACATGATAAACACAAGTATTTGAGCCTATGCCAGACTCTATACAAAGCAGATACACATGATAATCACAAGTATTTGAGCCTATGCCAGACTCTAAACAAAGCAGATATACATGATAATCACAAGTATTTGAGCCTATGCCTTTAATCAAAAGGTGGAGGAGAAGCTAGCAAAATGCATTGGTTCAGCAATTTTTTATTGCAATTATCATCATTCTTTTTTAATCTGCAACCATCCAATGAAAACTTAACCCAGCAGCACCTGTATGAGTCAGAGACAAGTAAACCCCTTTTATTCTTGCAATGAATAACGACTATTATATGATTTCCGCCTTTCACCTGCTGTTTTTTTTTCCAACTCGAGATGTGGCCAGACGGTGTGTAACTTGTTTTAGTACTTAAACAGACATAAAGTATGCATCTGAAAATATTTGAGGTGAGAAATAAGCGATGCACTATAAGATAACGTGCCTCAGTCAGCAGGGCTCCCTCTGTCTGCCCTCTGCTGACACTATGTTACTATGTAGCAGTAACCTTTTTCCTGTAGCATGATGAACATTAGTATTCTCAGCATAGTAGTAGTATTAGCAGCTTGACTGTAGTAGAATGAGTAGCACAATAAAATAGTAGCAGCATTTAGCCAAAGCATGATTTGTAGCAGTAATGTTAGTAGCAAGTATAAGTAGCTTTTTAGTAGTAGAATCAGTAGCTCGCACTTTAGAACTAACAGCAACCCAACCTGAACCTTCCCGGCATCCGTGATGGAAAGAAGGTCATGCCATCAAAAGCATTGGATCACCATAATAGCAGTCGCTCATGAAACGGAAAAACAGAAGCAGTGTGAATTCAAGCAATGAATATCCCTTTACAATGACATGGTTGTGAAGTGAAGTAACATGCAAATTAGCTTCAGTGCACTAATGAATCCACTCCTGCATCTAAGGCATAGTGCTGATAGGAATTGAAGCAGCAGAGAATCAGATTAACCTTTATTTGCCCTCTAAATGGCACCCCCTGGAGGACAAACCCACTACAATTGAAGCAATCGCCCCATTTCATAAGACTTCAAATCCACCATGAAGTAATTATCCATTTAAACATCTGCAAACTAATCCACCCACATTATAGTTACCTGAACTTGAACGATAAATTAAGTGAATAGAACAGGAATGCAGAAATAACAGCTTCACTGAGTGGATTATATTAACTTGAATATCCCATGATAGTTGTGTACCTATTTAACATGACAGTTACACTGCCATAATGCCTGCACATGACCAGTTAAGAAAGAAAACACCCTTGCCCCTTCACCTTATTTCTCACACGGTAGCTTTGAACTGATCCCCATGATATGTGTGTCAGTTGCATAGACTACAGTACCCAAGATGCATTGCTGTATGCGACTTCCTGATTACTCCCAAGGAGTAGTCACGTGACACCACCACGCCGTGTTGGCAGATTGCAAGAGAAACAAGCGGCCAAGTCTATAAAAACAAGTCGCAAAACAAATGTTTAGAATATTAAACATTTTCTAACACCATGATTACATATGAATCTGGGGATCCTTCACACGAACCCTGTTTAGACATCATATTTGCTAGTGACTTAACAGAACACAATCCCAAAGTCGCTTATAATAAGCAGACGTGGCAACACTGATTTGATACACATGCTGTGTTTTCCTATCCTGGCTTGAGTACATGTCTGGATCTGACTTCTTGTCTTATATAATGCCCCGTTGCACACAGATTGTCTACGACAGCCTTGATAAGTATAAACATATTATAAAAGTATTTGTGCTAGCAGTGCTAACTACAACTGTTGAAAGCTCTGCTTGAAGCTTCAGAGTCAACTAGATGGCACTGCACCATTGTGGGTATTCCCAGAGTCAAGAGTGCCTCAACAGAACAGCATTAGAACTTAGAAGCAGTACTTATTTTGGAAAAATATCAAAACTTTTGGCCCAAAAATTGCTCCATATACTTCTATAACTGAAGCAATGAAAATACTAAAATATCCAAGTTTCAACACCTGATGAAAGCTCTTTAAAACCACTGGAATGTCTTCTGCTTGGAATAAAAGGGAGTAGCCTACATGGGAAGCAAGCCTGCTGTGTTAACTGTGCAGTGCTGTACAAACAAATCAAAGCTTTTACATGGCAGCAAGCATGCTATGTTAGCTTTAATTTTGTATTAGTGTCCGAATGTATAGTGAGCATTACTGTACCCTAATATAGTGGACTCAAGTATCCCACAATGCATCGGGGAAAGTAGGGAACATGCGATGGTCACTAGAGAAGCGCTTCCACCCGACAATGCATTGCGCTGCCTCGTGCTTGCATGCACACGTGCACTGCACGCATGCTCTTAAGTTCAGCTGAGGCAGAAGTCAACAAAAGTCAACAATTTTACGTCTTCCCAGTATAGCTTTTAAATGAAGTGTCATTCAGCAACTTTTACAGACAGAATAAACCGCCTGTAGCCCAGCTGCTGAACAGTTTACCTGCTGTGTAGCGCAGGGGATACATTTTCCATATTAGGGAGATCAGCGGTAATCAGCTTCCTTAGCCGGCCGACCACACTCACCAGTGTTGTGGTTTCAATCAGAAACACTCACGTCAAAGTAGATTTAACCATTTATTGCCACAAATGGAATACAGTTAAGCTTGGCGTTAAAGCTCCGCTCTTGTCGACACCCACAGATGGTTCAAACCGAGGGTTTCTGGGACTGTTCCAGAGGCGAGGCAGGACCACTCAGCCTGTTTTTTGGGGAAGGTCATTTATATATATCCATGGAGGATACCTCAAGCTGACCGGACACACTCATGACATGTACAAGTTGGACACCAGCACAATGGTCTGGTCTTTAATTAACACCGGAGGCACTCCAGCCAGTGTTGCCAGAGTCTGTGAGAGAAACAAGCAATCAGGTCTAGGAAAACCAGCCCAAAAGATGCGACTATGGGCCACATGAGTACTTCAACATGTGTCAGCTATTTGAAAATAGCAGATCTACAAGCTCACAACGCATCGCGATGCGACACGTTGTGAGCTTGTAGATCGGCTATTTTCAAATAAAATCTTGCGGGGAAATTATACTGAGCAGATCTGGCAACCCTGACTCCAGCACCTGCTTCAAATCGTCACTCTGCCACCATCATTGGGAAAAACATGTTTGTATTTGGGGGAGGATGGAGGTTCTGGGAGCAGTACAACAACATCAGAGCGTTTGACACAGAGACCAACTGTTGGCTGCGAACGTCTTCTGCACAGCTTCGTGCTGAAAGACGCAGGGGCTCATTCAGCCTTTGCCTACAATGGAGCTGTACATATTTCTTGGTCGCAACTCAGAGCAGACCTTCAATGATCTGTGGAAATTCAACACAGAGACCTTCTCCTGGACAGATCTGGGTTGAGCCCAAGGGAAAAGGCCCGTGTTTAGGGATGTCTTGGATGGGCTGTTGTTGCATGGTGGGAGATCGTATCATCCTCTTTGGAGGAGTCAACACATCCGCTGACCTGTTCATTTTAGACTTGAGTCCTAGTCTGTCCTAGTCCTAGTCCTAGTCCTATAGCGGTTATCCAGTACGGTCTGGAGCAATCGGAACTCCCTCACAACGTAAGGTGGGAACTGGAAGCCATGACTACCAGCAACAACAGAAAAAATCTGAATAAATACATATTTTTTAAAATTATAATAATTTGAAAAAATAATAATAATATATATATATATATGTATATATATATATATATATATATATATATATATATATATATATATATATATATATATATATATGTATATATATATATATATATATATATATATATATATATATATATATATATATATATATATATATATATATATATATATATATATATATATATATATATACACATACATACATACATACATACATACATACATACATACATACATACATACATACATATATACTCTTATGAACTTTACAGTGGAACCATTTGCAGTACCATTTACAGTTTGGCGCCCACACCAGAATAACACCTTTAGATTGCTGTTAGTGATCAATTACTAGATAAATGATGTTCTGATATTTTAACTGTAGCTGTTGAACAGTAAATAATACTACAGTGCCATTCCTGGCCTAGTTTTACTTCTGTTTTTTTTGCCAGACATGAGGCTTTGTACCTGTTTCGTCCATACATGGGCATGGTCACTTTGTCCTCCGGCCCCAGCCAAAAAAAAATCTGTCCCCCTTTCGTCCCCTTTCGTCACGAACTATTCATGACATCATTATTATGTCACAAGTATGTAATTAAGTAAAGCTCATCATACTAGAACTTCATTCTGGGTCTGGCAGAACCAGGTCTCCTGGTCTTGTTTCTCCCAAAGTAGCCTAATAATCACATTATAAAAGTCCAGTGTAAAATCTGTTATTTAGCACAACCATGAAAAAGTGACTATTTGTTCCCATGTCTGGGCATTACTTTTTCAATGCATTTTTGAATAGATTACACTCTTGTGGACTTTAGGTTAAAAGCTCTCAGAAAAATATCCTGCAGTTTTTTGTCACAAGTCATAAATGTGAATATGAATTACAAAAACACAGTGATTGTTTTGCTTATAAGTGTGTTATTAATTATGTTGACAACACAAAATCCCTCTCAAACTGTCATTTATACGTATATCTAACATATGAGACAGGTATTGGTGCATTAGTATCCTCAAATGTGAATTTAAACCATGAAATATAGCAAAGCTTTAAAAAGAAGGAGAAAAAAAACACTTCAACTTGAGTGATTGGCACCCAACAAAACGAAACATTACATGGTAAATTTTGCTCAACACATACAGTATGTTTCCTACACTAATAATGTCAGAACCTACTGTGTAATGAGAGGAAGAAAAGAAAAGAAAAAGAAAAGAAGAAGAAAATAAATCAACCAACATGCTGCCCACCCCCAAAATGTATCATCTATTACAATATCTATTACAATGCAACAATGTGTTAATTTCACAGCATGTTTCATGAGTAGCTCAGAATCCCCCCTCACAAAATTGGATGAGTCTACCATTCAACTCAAACTCAAGACCAAAATATGCTGTACAGTTATGTGTTATTGTCACAGCATGTCTCATCAGTAGATATGAAATCACCCCACCCCTTCTCACCCCATGTCACCACACCGGGGCGGCCATAGCTGAGTGGTTAGTGAGCCCACCTAGGGAGCCAGAGGCCCTGGTTGCCCCAGGTACAATTCCAGGCCACGCCAGCATATGTGTCGATGAAATGAAATTTGTCCCTGAGCAAGACTCTTAACCCCTAATTGCTCACAGGCCCTCATTGGAAACAAGCCCGCAAGGACTTTCATGAACGTCCTGTTAAAAGGAATTATCCTTATCCACCCCACCCCATATCACCTGGAGGCTGGGTGAAGTGGACCCCACCAGGGTGTTTTTACATGTACAATCTGCAGCACAGGAAGATGAATCTTTAGTCATCAAGAGCCCTGATACTGATGTGGCAGTGATTGATTTAAAGAGGTGGTGCCATGGTTTTGCACTTTTTCTGTTTTTCACGTGTCTATGAGGTTGATAAAACGTCATTAAGCCCCCTGGTGGTGTTTTTATGGTGTTTTATGTCTTCTCTGACTATTTTGAGTTTCTTCCTGGAGGCTGAAACCTTGAGGGTCAAACGTGCCAATAGAAAAACAGCACTTTAATGACACAGTAAAAATATACCCTCCCCCTCATTATCATTAACAGGTGTGGGCAGGAGGAGGAGGAGGGACTAGGACAGGTGGGTGTTGCTAAGGTGGTGGAGGAGGTGCTAAGGTGAGAACCAGGTATACTTAATGAACTGGAGGCGTGTCTACATAAAACATAATTTTAACACTTTCTGTACACTTTTTTGAAAAAAATCTTCCTCCTAGTATAACCATAATACCCGATGACGGCACCCCGTCTTTAAGTCTGCAGTCATATTTACCAGGTGTTATCAGCTTAAGCAGTGGCGCGGGAAGGGGGGGGCTATGGGGGCTGCAGCCCCCCTGGTGATGGGAGCAGCCCCCCTGGTGATGGGAAGAAAAAAAAAAAAAGTTGTATTTTATTTTATTTTTTATAATATATATATATTTTATGGATCATAGCAGTCTGTTACGGTCATGGATGAACTTCAACCTGGTGTTTACACTGTCTTTCTGCCTTTTTGTGTGGGGAAAAACACAGAAAACCCCCAAACGGGCACGCAATTTTTTTGCGATTTTTTGGGGGGAGTCCCCCCCGACGCACAGCCCCCCTAGTTATTAAGGACTTCCCGCGCGCCTGAGCTTAAGGGATCTGAATATTGGAAAGCTTGCCATAAAAGGTTGAGAACCATTGGCATAAACAGGCCACCGTACAGGCAGGGTTTGAACTAATCAGCGGTGGACAGTAACAAAGTAAATTTACTTGAGTACTGTTACTAAAGTACACATTTTGAGCATCTGTACTGTAATGTTTTTTGTAACTTGTGACTTTCGCTCCACTACATTTCAGAGACAAATAATGTACATTTCTAGGAAGGTACCCAATCCTACAAAGATATGGTACATTATGAATTAACCACTTAAGGTGCTCGGCTATTTGCATATTGTAGTATAGTGCTTAATCACTTAAACCCTATGTAGTTGACCAGGGTCCGCCAGGGCTCTGTACTTGGTCCACTCTTTTTTGGCCCCCTCTACACCAAATCCTGTAGATTATTTTCACAGAATGGTCGCCCAGAATAAGGAGGGACTGGTTAGGTTGTTATTGTCAGCACTGAGGCCTTGCTTTACTGTTGATCATAAGATGCATAACCAATCATATAATATCATAATAATAAAATATAAAAACTAATAATATACTATAATGATAATAATAAAGATGAATAGTAACTAAGTACATTTACTTATATATGGTATATGTGAGTATTTTTGGATACTTATGACTTCCACTCTACGCTCTAAGTACGTTAGGAATTAAGCAAATGTAGTGAAAATAGCAGATCTATTTCCATGTCAAGGGCCCTCAAATTAATATGTATTTGCGATAATGACAGATTTAGCTGGGGAGCCCGTGGAACCCCCTCAAGGACCCCTGGTGGTCCCCTGTACCCCCACTTTAAAAAACACTGACTTAAAGGGTACCTGACACTGAACAACTTACAGTTCCTTTGCAAATGGGGCCCGATAAAAAAAACAAAATCACTCACATTCACACATAGGAATGCATGTGTTAATGTGTGTGTGTGTGTGTGTGTGTGTGTGCAAACGTAATGCACATTGTAAAGCACTTTGTATAAAGGCTCTATAGAAATGCACGATTTACCATTCGCATTCAAGAAGACATTTTCATAAGTGGGATTTTATTGCCGTCTAATGCAAAGTTGTCCTTGCTACCAAAATGTCAAATAGACATTTTCATCAGTGCAATTTTATTGCCGGCTAATGTAAATGTGTCCATGGTGGTAAAATGTGAATGAGATGGAATAACATTAGCTGTGGATGGATGTCCTCACCAGCCTAACGGCTATAGAACGGTATCTGCATGCATTATGTATCGTCTCAGTCGGGTGGAAACCTCATATGTTCAAAGAGCTTGTAGATCTACTTTTGCTGTTTTTGTGTGGCGCTGTAGTATGATCAAGTAGGGTGTTAATTTTCGAAAAAAAAAGTTAAAGTGTGTCGATAAGGTTTCTGCCCGACAGCAACGATATATGTGTGTATCTATGTACTGTATTGTACTGCAGTACGTCGTCCTCAAACGATGTCTTGCTAATTCGCACCTTTGTTTTGCTTCCAAACTGCCCAAACAGCTCCTCGATTACGCTGTCACATGGCTCGGCTTGGCTCAGCTCGTCTCCTATAGACCTAATCAACATCTATCCAGGCACCGCCTCTCCCTGTGTTTGATCAGGGTCTTAGTGGTTCTGACTGAAGTCGCGCACACGCACACGCACACACGCACACGCACACGCACACGCACACACACGCACACGCACACGCACACGCACACACACACACACACAAGCGCACACACACACACACACACACACGAGCACACACACGCACACGTGCGTACGTACGCACACACAAACACGTTTGTATTACTATACTTGTGAAGACAGTTAAGGATTGACATCTTATTAATGCCATTTCTGCGCGTTGTGAGCTTGTAGATCGGCTATTTTCGGTGCACAACACCGGCCCATGATTTAAGTAATCAGGCATTTAACTTCAACCCCATGCAACACCTCAAACCGAACGTCTAAATGTCTAAATGTCTAAATGTCTAATTCTAACCTAATAACCCCAAACCCGCTCGGTACCATGGATGAATTCGGACATCCTTACTGCCATGAAAGTCAGAAACAAAAAGTGTTCTGAGTTTCATAAAGGTAGGATCAAACTCGCCAAATGCTTTAACAAAGGTCTCGAATTCCACGTAGCTAAATTCGAAAAAGAGAGAAACATGCTAAGAAACAAGGTACCTAAATGGCATGCTCCTGATAGCAGAAAAAAGCTACCTCGATGACAAAATTGAGGAAAATCAAAACAAACCACGAGAGCTTTGGAAGCTACTCAACAACGTACTAGGCTGCAGCAAAAAATTGAAAACCAGGTTTACAAACATAAACCTCAAGGTGAAGGAGACTCTCACTACAACAAATCGGGAAGTGAGTAAAATCCTCAACATATTCTTTACGACCGTAGCCTCAGAACTGGTTGAAAAACTACCCCCTCACTCTGGGAGCTATCGTAAAGAGTATGTTGACTCATTTTACGAAAAACAAGGTGTACACAAAGATGATTTTAAACTCTCCCCTGTGACAACAGATGAGGTGTTTAAAAAATTGAGTGCACTTCAACAACACAAAGCCACAGGACTCGACAATATCCCCGCAAAATTTCTAAAAGACTCAGCCGCCTCCATTGCTCCAATCATTACTCACATAATAAACCTCTCCATCATACAGGGACGGGTCCCTAACGACTTCAAAAAAGCAAGGGTGACCCCTCTGTACAAAAAAGGAAACCAATTAGACCCTGGGAACTACCGCCCTATTTCTATTCTTAGCTCCATTTCAAAAGTCATGGAAAAAATTGTCTATGAACAGGTCGATAAGTATCTTGCCAAGAAAAATCTAATTTACAAATTCCAATCTGGTTTCAGAACAAACCACTCCACTGACACATGCCTTCTCTATTTGAACGACTCTATCAAACAAGATGTCGACAATGGCAAATATTGCGGCATGGTCATGCTGGACCTCCAGAAGGCCTTTGACACCGTTAATTACACAATTATGATCGATAAGCTCAAAGCAATAGGTTTTGATGATACGTCGGTGAGCTGGATGAGATCCTACCTGGAAGGGAGGGAGCAAGTGGTGGAAGTAAACAGCACCCAGTCCCCTCCCCTCCCAGTGACTTGTGGTGTTCCACAAGGAAGTATACTAGGACCTTTACTGTTCCTGATATATGTGAATGATATGTCTTCAGCTTGCGACTGCAAACTGTTCCTGTTCGCACCTCGGCTCTGCTGGTCTCGGACAGGAACAGGCTCCAGGTTGAGAAAACTCTCAGCTCTGAACTCAACAAGATCTGCATCTGGCTCTCCGACAACAAACTATCATTACACCTGGGTAAAACTGTATCCATCCTCTTTGGGTCCAGTCCTAACCTTAGCAAGGCTGAGAGCTTCACGATCAAAGTGGGTGATGATGTTATCACAAGAAAGGATGAAATTACCTACCTGGCAAAAACGCAGAAAGAGCGATCAAAAAGGTTAACCAAAAAACACGCTTTTTGAATAGGATTGAACGCCTAGTCAGTAAGAATACTCTGAAGATTTTTGCAGGGGCCCTCATACAAGGTTATTGTGATTATGCATGCACTTCATGGTATCACAACACCTCCAAGGCCTTAAAAACAAGGCTCCAAACATCCCAAAACAAACTAGTAAGGCTACTTCTTGGCCTCAATTACAAAACCCATCTACCCCTGCTCATTTTGCTAGGATTGGATGGCTTAGGGTTGAGGACAGAGTACAGCAACTTGCTATGGGCCTGGTCTTCAAGATACACCACAACATTGGGATCCCCCTCTATTTGTCTAAATACTTCCTAAATGTTAATGAAGTCCACGATCATAACACCAGAGGCAGCTCCACAAATCATGTCCAACCCAGATTTGGCTCAACAAAGGGAATGAACTCGTTCTCATGCTATTCATCAAAAATGTGGAATGCCCTACCAAAAGGAGTAAAGGAGTGTAAAACCCTACTCACTTTCAAAACTGCCCTAACGATACACCTTCATTCGAAAATGGCCCCTGTCTAAGTCTTAACCTACCCCCCCTACCCCCCCCTTTTCTTTTTCTTCTTTTGTACATTTCTTTTCACTCTTCATACCAGTAACCTGTAAGCTGATTGTATGACTTTCTGTATAGTAGTGTGTATATCTGTCTGTCTCTTATATGTCATCATGATTTGTATTGTGTGCATGGGGATCTCATCTTAAACAAGCTTATGCTTAATGAGACTCCCAGTTTAGTAGACCTTGTATTGTGAATTTGTACTGACGTTCTCATGTCTTACTAAATAAAGTACACCAATCAATCAATCAAAACCTGAATCGTAAACGTAAACTAACCATAAAAACAACCAGTTCTATTGTGAGGGCCATGAAAATTGTCCTCACAGTGTCACATTTGGCCCTCACAAATACAGTAATACAAGCACACACGCATGCACGCACGCACGCACGCACGCACATGCACACGCACACGCACACGCACACACACACACACACACACACACACACACACACACACACACACACACACACACACACACTCGTCTTAATGCAGGCGTGTGTGGTCTGATAAAGGCATTATTTGTATCTATAGCAGACCTCCTGGGGTGGGGGGGCTGGTGGGGGGGGGGCTGGTGTCTGATCCATCATGATACAACCTTACCAAAAAGCCAAAGACAAGGAGACAGGAGGGGATGAAAGACAACCATACGCCCAGAGGGGAAGGAGCTGGGAAATGAAAGGAACACAGGAGGTGGTGCGTGGTGGTGATGATGATGATGATGGTGTGTGTGTGTGTGTGTGTGTGTGTGTGTGTGTGTGTGTGTGTGTGTGTGTGTGTGTGTGTGTGTGTGTGTGTGTGTGTGTGTGTGTGTGTGTGTGTGTGTGTGTGTGTGAGAGAGAGAGAGAGAGAGAGAGAGAGAGAGAGAGAGAGAGAGAGAGAGAGAGAGAGAGAGAGAGAGAGAGAGAGAGAGAGAGAGAGAGAGAGAAAGAGCGCGCACATTACAGTATATTAGGAAATACAAACTGCTTGGTGGACTTGAAAAGGCTCCATGTTGTTTCCACTAAAGCAGGAGACAGAGACAAGGCATCTGTCAACACAGATGGCTTGTACAGTAGTTGATATAAAATAGTTTATGTACAGTATAGTGCATACTGTCTGTAATAACCAGCCTGATCTCCAGAGATTACCGTAACATTGCACGGAACGAGTGCACTTCATTCCGTGGATAGCCGCCTCGGAACTCCCGAATTGCGTGCATATGTACGGCGAGTCCCACGGTGGGCGTAACCAGTCGCAACCCGGAAAAACCCGGAAGCAGAGCAGTCCCCACAAAAAAAATTACGATTCTGTGCCTATCGGTACATAACTCAAACGGCGCTGAGTAGGCACAGGCGAACGTCCCACCGTTCAGGACGGCAACTCGGTCGCCTTAGCTCCCTCGTGGTCCTTCACGGGGTGACAGTTCGCCTGTGACTGCGCGCCTCCGAAATGGTTTTGTCACAAAGGGAGCGCCGTACATATGCACGCAATTCGGGAGTTCCGAGGCGGCTATCCACGGAATGAAGTGCACTCGTTCCGTGCAATGTTACGGTAATCTCTGGAGATCGGGTTGGTAATAACACACACTGATTTATTCCATTCTGTGTGCCTGCGTCTGCCTTTTTTTTATATTACTTTCCCTCTCACAGGTTGACTCTTGTTTGAAATGTGCGTTGTCTCATATCCATAGACACATATCCATAGACACATTAACAGTGTCTGTGAGTGAGTGAATTAACTGATCAATTGATTAATTAAATTAAACTCTCCTCTCCTCCGAGTTGCTTCATTACCTTTATTCAGTTATATGTGTCTGCTCCTGACCAGCCTGATTTAGGATTGAATCTCGGTGGAACCTCCCTTTATGTATTTTGTAGAGTTTGTTTTCATGTATTGTGGGTTATATGCTGCTGACACAGTAGCCTACCCCTGTCCTGTGACATCACAAGTCAGAGGTGACAAGGGACGAAGAATATATTTCTCTTCTCTTCTCTTCTCTTCTCTTCTCTTCTCTTCTCTTCTCTTCTCTTCTCTTCTCTTCTCTTCTCTTCTCTTCTCTTCTCTTCTCTTCTCTTCTCTTCTCCTCGTCTCATCTGGTCTCGTCTCCTCTCTTTAGTCCTCTCCTCTCCTCATCAGTTGTCTCGTCTCCTCTCGTCTCCTCTCGTCTCCTCTTCAGTCCTCTCCTCTCCTCTATTGTAATCTCTCTATCCTTGGGCTTATTGTAGAGAACCTACAACCTACAATTGTACCTATAGAACCAGGTACAATTAGACCTGAGCAGGGTTTAAATATGTTGGGAGTTTATGCATCTATCGGTGTGTTGGTGGTGTGTGTGTGTGTGTGTGTGTGTGTGTGTGTGTGTGTGTGTGTGTGTGTGTGTGTGTGTGTGTGTGTGTGTGTGTGTGTGTGTGTGTGTGTGTGTGTGTGTGTGTGTGTGTGTGTGTGTGTGTGTGTGTGTGTGTGTGAGAGAGAGAGCAAGAGAGAGTACAGATGACTGAGTGCTTAAATTATTTGGGTATTGGGGTGTGCACGAGTGCATGGATGCGTGTGTGAGAGAGACAAATAGAGAATCACTGTTAAGAGCTCCCACAGATCCCAGAGACACAACACCATGCATCGTGTGAGTTTCACTAAATAAATAACGTACACGACAGCGTTTCTTCTGTAAGCGACATTACAGGCTGCATAGTGTTCCTGTCAGGCAGAAAACCATGTATCTCCACATTTCAAATGTTTTTTTCGTCAATTGATGCACTACTTTGTCATTCCGCTATTTGGGAATTCTTTTGAAGGTGGAGGTGAAAGTGGTTGATCTTCAAGTGCCTTCTAAATCCCAGCGGTTTTCTGGAGAACCTATGTTCCTATATATATTGCATATTTCAACTTTTTGTGTTTTTTCGAAAATATATGCCGTATTTTGATCATACAAAAGCATCAAGAATTTGAATCCTGAAAAGTTACAGATTTGGACATAATGAGGTTTCCACCGTCAGGATTTTCATGCCTGAGACGATGTATAGCTAAAATCTAACAATGAGATACAGACGCTTTCGCCGTTTTAATGGGTTAAAGGGTTTCTGAGGGCTTGCGTTGAACCAATGAACAGTATTAGCAAGAGCTTGTGCGACTAAATAACTACATTGGATCCATTGGGACACGGGTTCCCTTCCCCGTTTCCTGAAAAGTAACAGTCTCGGACATACAAGGTTTCCACCCTGTATGATAGTTACTGTATGTCTTGTGATATTGCTAACATGCACTCTTTTCCACATTTCATGCATGGTCGGGCTGGATACATTATTGCCTTTGTGTACGCTTGTAGCCGCCGCGCACTTTAACTGTCGTTTTAAATTGTGACAAATTACAAACGGGTGCTAACCGGATGTGTGTGTGTGTGTGTGTGTGTGTGTGTGTGTGTGTGTGTGTGTGTGTGTGTGTGTGTGTGTGCGCGCACACACATGCATACACGCTTACAATAACATGCGTGTGGGCATGCATGTTAATGTATATTCAAGTATATTCTGGCATGCTTGTCTCAGTGGCTATATGAATGTGTGTGTGTGTGTGTGTGTGTGTGTGTGTGTGTGTGTGTGTGTGTGTGTGTGTGTGTGTGTGTGTGTGTGTGTGTGTGTGTGTGTGTGTGTGTGTGCTCATCCTCTAAAGGTCATTTTGTAATGGAGTGAGTGGAAGCAGGCCAGAGCCCAAAACCACCGTAAGTGTTTATGTTATATTATTCTGCTACGTTAAAAAGACCCCAACATCCTGAGGTAGACTGATAGAGAGAGGTAGAGAGAGGTAGAGAGAGGTAGAGAGAGGTAGAGAGAGAGAGAGAGAGAGAGAGAGAGAGAGAGAGAGAGAGAGAGAGAGAGAGAGAGAGGTAGAAAGATGATGAAGATAAAGATAGATACTGTAATAGAGAAAGTGAGAGACATACGGTAGGTACAAAGAGAGGCCGATAAAGAGATAGTTGGAGGGAGAGACAGGTAGAAACAGAGGGCAATAAAGAGATAGTTGGAGAGAGAGAGAGAGGCAGAAAGAGGGAGCAGTAGATAAAGTAGTGAAAAAGAGTGGGAACATAAAGCAATGGTGTGTTTTAGCGGGATGCGCGTATTTGTGTGCGTGCGTGCGTGCGTGCGTGCGTGTGTGTGCGTGTGTGTGTGAACTGGTGTGGAAGGCAGTAAGATTAAGAGTGGCGGAGGCAGAAAGAGGGCTATCTTTCTTATAGGGCTATTAATTGGTGATTTGGGCCCAGGAGGATGGCCGTTTGTCAAAGCTATATTCCCCCGGCTGAAGTTATACGGAACACCAGAGGAGAAGAAGTGCAGAGAGACAAGACACAGAGCGCGCTCTTCACTGTTGACTCAAGCTGATGGGCTCACAGCACTACAGGAGTTTTCAAATGTTAAAACCATTTTGATCTGGTTTTCGTCAGATCAGTGGTACGCAACCTTTTCTCGATTAGGACCCACTTGAGAAAACATTGAAAGCATTCGCGGCCCACCCACCCACCGGAAGCACTCAACGGCGTGTTAAGCGGTCCGGTCATTTTCAGAGCATGTTTATTTAAATGATCCATCAATTGATTGTGTTCCACCTAGGATCAATGATCTAACGTTAAGTTCATTTATTGGTATACATTTTGTATATTGTTTTATTATCATACAATCTTTGCCCAGTTGCAATGTCCTCACGGCCCACCAGTTGAGAATCGCTGGATCAGGTACAATAGATCAGTGGTTCTCAAACTGTGGGTCGGGACCCCCAGGAGGGTCCCCAAATTATATCGGGGGGTCCTCAGATGATTTGCTTAATGTGCAACATTGTTTTCTCACTCAACAGTAAACGAACCAATATACAGTATACGTGTATGCAGGATATCTGCACATTACTAAAGTGACAATTTAAAGACTCTAAAAAGAAACAAATACATTTAATGAGACCATCACTGTGTCAAAAGTAATAAACAAACTATACTGTAAAACAAATTCAAACATTGGCCAAATTGTCGCGGTGTGAGAGGCGTTGTGATGTGGAACTGAGTGCTTTGTCAGGGTGGGGGGTCCCTAGTTCAAATATGATTATTTTGGGGGGGGGGGGGGGGGGGGGTCACAGCCTGAAGAGTTTGAGAACCCCTGCTGTAGATAGAAAAGACTTGAAAGTAACGGTGCATCACACACTATAGATGGGTTTCCGCGCGACGTCATCACAGAGCAGAGTGCGCAATCTGCGCATGCGGGTGGTAGAACGAACCGGAAGCGCCATTCACTCTGTTGTTATTTTTAGGATTTAGATAGGCATAATGCTGCTATTTTAGGCATAATAGGCATAATGCTGCTATTATATACAAACAGATCCAACTTCCGACAAATCATTTTTATTGAGTAAAGAAGATATTACAAACTGCATCATTTAATCTACTTTCATTAAACCCGGTGAAGACCATTTATTTTATGAATGTACATTTGACTAGAGCTGCTGCGGGTAATAGCGCCCTCTACTGCTCAACCCTCCACTGCGCGCGCATCATCCTCTCATGTTTACAAACAGGAAACCCATCTATAGGATCGTACGATGTTCATGCCTGCCAAAGCAACGCAGCGCCTCGCCATCTCATCCCACTTGGTCACGCGAGGATCTGGTCAGATGATAGCTTCCGTTCAACCTCGAGAGGGGAACGCACCAACGCGTCGCGGTGCGACGCGTTGTGCGCTTAGATCGGCTATTTTCAAATAGCTTTTGTACAAAATAGGGCTGAAGTGGTTAATGCATGTTTTATAATGTAATAATTTATATTTGCCAAAGTAACTAGTAACTAAAGTTTTCAAATAATTGTAGTGGAGTAAAAGTACAATATTTGCCTCTGAGATGTAGTGGAGTAGAAGTAAAAGTTAAATCCTCCAGTAAAGTAAAAGTACCTAAAAATTGTACTTAAGTACAGTACTTGAGTAAATGTACTTTACACCACTGGAGCTAGGTTTAACCATTAAACCCTCTAGATTTAGTAACCTGGACCTGAGTTGGCTATGTACTTAAAAATAATTATATAACCGATCTACAGGCGGTCCCCACACAAAAGACAATCAGCACTGAACAATCACGCAAGCAAGCACGCACGCACCTCAACACATTTCTGATTAGTAAGGAGTTTAACGCCTCTAGTTACCATGGAAATGAGCTGATATTTGTGTTTGTGTCAATAGCACGGTGACATTTAGTGTGATTATACTTCACCAGGCTTGGAGCACAAAATGCTGCACGGATCAATTAGGCAGAAAATGGGATCATTATGTTGCGTTGAATGGTCGGAAGAGCATTTTATAAATGCTGTGAAAAAAACACATCCGTGGGAGCAGGGCTGGCACCATCGTGACTATTAGTAGACGATTAATTGCCATTAATAATTGCGAGGATTTAACTGTGTCATCTGGCATTTAAGCATGGAACCATTATTAATTTGATTAGCTGCAGCTGTGTTGCTTACATCATGGTGTACTATGAGGTCAGTCTTATATGTTAATCTCTCAAGACATTCATTTCTATTGATTTGTTTTACCAAAATGGGTTCCCAGGTTGATTGTATGCAGCTTGTCAGCCTGTTGTGTTTTTAACCTGCTGTACTTTTGAACCTGAATTGGGGAAAAGAAACGTACAAAATCAGATTATGGGGTTTCATCCGCCTTTGATGAACGCAACAACAATGTGTGTGCGGGCGTGCGCATTGTGTGTGTGTGCACACACACACACGTGTCTGTACTCTGCCTGTTACACAACACTCTCTCTTTTGCTGGTGTTATGCCCAGGTGGGCGTGTTTTTTAGGTTTAGGCATCGTTTCAGTGAGGTTTGGGTTAGGGTTAAGGTTAGGTTTAGGCATAGTGAGGTTAAGTTTAGGGTTAAGGTTAGGTTTAGACATAGTGAGGTTAAGTTTAGGGTTAAGGTTAGGTTTAGGCATAGTGAGGTTAAGTTTAGGGTTAAGGTTAGGTTTAGGCATAGTGAGGTTAAGTTTAGGGTTAAGGTTAGGTTTAGGCATAGTGAGGTTGAGTTTAGGGTTACGGTTAGGTTTAGGCATAGTGAGGTTAAGTTTAGGGTTAAGGTTAGGTTTAGGCATAGTGAGGTTCAGTTTAGGGTTAAGGTTAGGTTTAGGCATAGTGAGGTTAAGTTTAGGGTTACGGTTAGGTTTAGGCATAGTGAGGTTAAGTTTAGGGTTAAGGTTAGGTTTAGGCATAGTGAGGTTAAGTTTAGGGTTAAAGTTAGGTTTAGGCATAGTGAGGTTAAGTTTAGGGTTACGGTTAGGTTTAGGCATAGTGAGGTTAAGTTTAGGGTTAAGGTTAGGTATAGACATAGTGAGGTTAAGTTTAGGGTTACGGTTAGGTTTAGGCATAGTGAGGTTAAGTTTAGGGTTAAGGTTAGGTATAGACATAGTGAGGTTAAGTTTAGGGTTAAGGTTAGGTTTAGGCATAGTGAGGATAAGTTTAGGCTTAAGGTTAGGTTTAGGCATAGTGAGGTTAAGTTTAAGGTTAAGGTTAGGTTTAGGTATAGTGAGGTTCAGTTTAAGGTTAAGGTTAGGTTTAGGCATAGTGAGGTTAAGTTTAGGGTTAAGGTTAGGTTTAGGCATAGTGAGGTTAAGTTTAGGGTTAAGGTTAGGTTTAGGCATAGTGAGGTTCAGTTTAGGGTTAAGGTTAGGTTTAGGCATATTGAGGTTAAGTTTAGGGTTAAGGTTAGGTTTAGGCATAGTGAGGTTCAGTTTAAGGTTAAGGTTAGGTTTAGGCATAGTGAGGTTAAGTTTAGGGTTAAGGTTAGGTTTAGGCATAGTGAGGTTAAGTTTAAGGTTAGGGTCAGGGTTAAGGATGGGCATAATAACCATGCCCACCAGGGCAAAACACCAACGAAGGAGGGAGTCCCTCCATGACACACTCTGTCAGCGCTGTTCCACTGCATACATAGGAAGTGACCCTATGTCCATGTGTGTGTGACATACAGTATGAAGCCTACACACAGGAACATACCTTAGGGATGGAAGAATCATCATTGAAACAGAAAAACACAACATAACCATATAGCACAAAACAACATAGCACACAAACAACATAACAGGATACACAGAACCATCATATCAGCGAGGCAGCTTGTTTAGTGCAGCAATGGCTGAAGGGACAAAACTCCTACTAAAACAAACTTTTTGTCAAGTTCTGTATGTTCGAAATGGCAAAAAGGTTTGTTTCAGTAGGAGTTTTGTCCCTTCAGCAATTGCCATTTGGTGTTTTATTTATTAATGTACCCGGTCACCCTGAAGGCTAAATATAATGTCAGCTTTTTTTCTATACTATCTGCTCTTGGCTCCTGTATTTTACTGGATCGAGGCTTTTCTGGATCAAGGCCCACTTGACTTGTCCAAGCGGCTGCCGTGTCGAGTGGTCAGATGGGTGGACCGCCTGCATTTTCAGAGCGTGTTTGTTTTAGTGATGGGATTGTGTTCCGGCTTGGATCAACGGAACTAACATTGTAGACTTTTTTTTTTTACATTATTTAAAAATATGTTAACATTAAATTATCATTAAAATCGTAATGTTTTGACAATTATTTGGGAGCCCACTTGCAATGTCCTCATGGCCCAACAGTGGGCCCATTCATTTCCCCCCCTTTTTAGATTTGGTGTAGAGGGAAACAATGATTGGAACATTGTGACGGTTCCCTGTATTGTGTATTGTGTAGTTGCTATATGTATTTCACCTTCATATATTTCATATACACTGTTTATGAGTTGTGGTTTGCTTTGCCCTTCTAATTGTCTGTTTCTATTGGTTCCTAGGACTTGGGGAGCAGCGTGATGCAGGTCATCAGGCTAATTGGCGTGCACCTGGGCCCGGGTGCTCACACATCACACCCCTATAAAAAGCCTGCTCCCCAGTCCTTTGGCAGATCCCTGTCTTCAGCACTTCCCTGACCTGCATTCCTTCCAACATTTGTTAATACATACAACACTCGCACCCACACTACTCCATCCACTCATCCATACGCGCATTACATTACTGACTACTGATTTCCACACCTCATCTGTTAGTTCTAGTTTGTTTGATTTGGGTTTTGATCATTAATAAATACTAAGTATACTTTTTACACTGCGAGCTCCCTTGTTTTTGCTATGTTCCCTGGTTCCCCTAGGCCAGGGTCATAACAACATGTATACACCCATGGGCACCAGTCAACTGAATATAGACGGTAGGGTGTACGTTCAAAGTTAGGTTCAGTTTCTTTGGTTAAAATAAATGTTAAATATCTATATATTCTGACAGTACTCATTGCTATAGTGGATGTTTTTAAGCAGAAAATGCATTTTCAGGCCGGGATAGGCTACCAATTTTATCCAATCAGGATAGACAACTGAGACAGGATGCAAATTAAACAGGTGAAATTGGAAGTAATGGCACAGATAAAAGCGCAGACACAATTGAAACTGGAACACTAAATTGAAATTATTAAAGAGCTGGAGAGATGGGGAAACTCCTATTACGGAACAAACACTCTATAGCAATGACTACTATCAGAATATAGTGCTTTAACTTAAAAAAAATAAAATAACCTTTTGTTTTAACAAAAATATATCACTTACATGTAAATAGTCAATCGGCCAGACCAGATATCGGTACCATTTGAGTGGGCAAAACCTTACCTATATTAAATTGCTTTTAGTCAATACAAGTAAATGAATATAGCCTACCCACAGAAGTAGCTTTTCATATTTATTGTACATTGTGTTATTTCCCCATACTAGCGTATTCATTGTTTCCAAAAAAAAGCACACACACTGTCAATATCATACTTAATCTTGAACCTAAGTTGACTAAAACATTTATAAAGGTAATAAAATAAATGTATTTTGCATCTGTGTACTCATTGACCAGTATGACAAGTAAAAAAAAACACCCATCGGGATTTGCAATCTACATTCCATTCAAGAGAAATGATTTAAAGATGCGGAGGCCTCTGTGTGGAGTCTTGTGTTATTGTAGAAGGGCTGATGTGATAGAATGTAAAAAGTACAAGAAAACAGCAGCACATGCTTGTCTAAAGCTTTGATGAATGAGGCTTTCCTGGAAAGGCTTCCTTCTCTGGCTAAAGAGAAAACAACAGAGGTTCACCTCCTGGGAGAAGCCCTGAGGAGCTGTTGAAATTTCAGTGGTTTTATTCAACTTTGTTATGCCGTTACTGTTTCTGGTCAAAAGTGACTGCATGCCTTTTTGACCAAAATTAATTGGTAAGTCTCTCTCTCTCTCTCTCTCTCTCTGTCTATGTTATTTGAGTTCATCTCTGTACAAGTACTTGTCTGTTGTGTTCAGACTTCGGTATACACTATAATGCAATGGTCTTCAACAGGGGGTCCGGGATCCCTCGGGGGTCCTCAGTGTTACTACAGGGGGTCCGCCAAATATTTGTGATTGATGTCTTGATTTATGTTTTACATGAATAACTTGAACCCTATATTATCCCTATTCTGGGAGGAACATTCACCGAAAATAGCAGATCTACAAGCTGCTGCGACGCGTTGTCAGCTTGTAGATCTGCTATTTTTGGCAAAGAGGTTTGGTGTACAGGGAAAAAAGAGCAGGCCAAGAACAAAGCCAAAGGTCAAGTTTACTTGAGGGTATAAGGGGTCGAATTTCTGAAAATAAACATTAAAATGAATCTAATATATTGATAGAAAACATCATGTTAAAAAAAATATGAATTTACACTAAACTAATGAGAGTGAAATCTATGAAATCTATGAAAAAGTTTAATCTGCAACATCATTTTATATAATATGTTGGGGTCCCTGCTTCATCTCTCTCTCAGCTAAGAGAGGTCCTTAGCCTGAAAAACGTTGAAAACCCCTGCTATAATGGATTAATTAATCTCTCTCTCTCTCTCTCTCTCTCTCTCTCTCTCTCTCTCTCTCTCTCTCTCTCTCTCTCTCTCTCTCTCTCTCTCTCTCTCTCTCTCTCTCTCTCTCTCTCTCTCGCTCATTACAGATATCTATGGGTTGCCAGTAGAGCAGACACACCCCTGGGAGAGGATATACTAAAATAAAGATGATTCTAGGGAAGGCACTTTACTGTTTTTGAATGACAGTCCATTACTTTAAACACAAATAAGCTACCAGTCAGCAAGGTCATATAAAAACATAATCTAGGGATGTATAGGAATACAAAAATCACAGCTAGAATTTGCCCACCCAGAAGGTACAGATTTGTTAAATTTGGGGTCTTGGGCTTGGCCAATGGACTAAAAGTGTTGATAGTCAGTCACCTTGATGGCTATAAATATAACTCTACTATTTGCTCTTTTCTCCAGCATCCAGTCATCCTAGGAATCTGTGCGGGCGCCAGATACTCTGACCACTTAGGAGAGGAGAATTCAAAGGATTGTTCAGCTCTTGTATTGTGGTATTTTGACATCTCACACTCCAAGGTTCTTGCCAAATAGCTGGGAAGCGTTTAGCATACTTTCCTATAGCTGCTGAACCCAGTCTTTTCCATTAGCATTGCTAGGAGACGCTAACAAGATGTCTGTGGTGTCTAAGTAACCATAGAGCTGATGTGTTTCTCATCTATTAGACTGGAACCCGTGGGACGTGCGATATCAAAACCGTTTTAACACATTCTTGCTGTCGGGCAGAAACCTCTTATCTCCATATTCAAACTTTTTTCCCCCGTAAATTAATGCCCTACTTGATCATACTAGAGCGTCACAGAAAAGTATCAGATCTGCTACTTTAGCTGTTTTTCAATTTGAATCCTGAAAAGTAAAAGTTTTGGACATATGAGGTTTCCACCCGACAGAGACGATATTTAACAAATGGAACAACCCCTTCAGACAGAGAGAGAGAGAGAGAGAGAGAGAGAGAGAGAGAGAGAGAGAGAGAGAGAGAGAGAGAGAGAGAGAGAGAGAGAGAGAGAGAGAGAGAGAGAGAGAGAGAGAGAGAGAGAGATGAAGCAGGGACCCCCACTACATATTGTGTAAAATTGTGTTGCAGATTCAACTGTTTTAGGTATTTCAAAGAAAGCTTCATAGACTTGCTAGTTGCTACATGGTTGTTTACACATTAGCGTTTCTATTAATATGTTGGATTCATGTTAAAGTGTATTTTCAGACATTTAACCGTTAACCCTCAATTCTTAATCCTCAATTCTTAATAAGTGGAGGGCCTTTGGCTCTGTACTAGCACATTTCAACAACAGGCATTTCAATGTGCTTTACACAAAATATCAAGCAAAGGAAACACACTTATGAAATGACAGTAGGATACAATGAAACAAAAGAAAAATAACAACTACAATTGTAGAAGAGAAAGAAAAAGGAAAATAGGTTATTGTATTAAGGTAGTGCATGAGTAACACTCTCCTCTGCTTCTATATCTCTCTCACACTCACACACACACACACACACACAGACACACACACACACACACACACACACACACACACACACACACACACACACACACACACACACACACACACACACACACACACACACACACACACACACACACACACACACACACACACACACACACACACCTATATGAAATAATGAATGACAAAATGTAACAATTTACATAAAACCCCTGGGACAAGAGGTAGGCGAGAAGAAAAATGTGCCTACTGTATAGTATATACTGTACATTATAGTATACACACACACACACACACACACACACACACACACACACACACGCACACACACACGCACACACGTACACGCACGCCACTCTTCACACACACAGATGCTCCCCGACAGCGCTGATAAGAGTTAATCGTCTTAACTAGTCATTATCAAGCACAGTGCAGTCATAAAACGTGAAATTTAATCCTTTATGGTCATTAGATGGATATAAAGCACGTGTGTTGCCAAACATGGATGCGTATTACAGGCATGTCGTCTCTGTCAGGTGGAAACCTCATATGTCCAAAACGGTTACTTATCAGGATTAAAATTCAAAAGCATCAAAAGTAGCAGATCTACAAGCTCAACACGCAGGTCGTGTTTCGAGCTTGCGGATCTGCTACTTTTGATGCTTTTGTGCGACGCTGTAGAATGAACAAGTTGGGCGTTCATTTTGGAAAAAGAAAACACAAAACATTAGAATATGGAGATAAGAGGTTTCTGACAGCAACGATATACATGTTGTCAGGGCCCTGCACACACTTTCAGATGCTCAAATCTGCCCTCGTGTTTTTTCATTTGCTTTTTTCATTTATCTTTTTATAATTTATAATTCTATAATTATAAAGAAAAATGTTATTCGTTATTGAAAAAACACGGCTCCCTCAGACCCTCACGCATTATCAGTCAATATCAGTCACCAGAACCAAGGACGGGTGTTTTCAATGAATCTAACATGGTTAAAATGGAGTTTGAAGTTACAATGGGTTTGTATAGGAAGGGGGTGTGTCTGACCTGAGGCGATTATTAAAAAAAATCTAAATCCTAACAGTTTTTTTTTTTTATCTAAAAAAATGTTTTTCACGATTTTTCAAAAATAGCAGATCTACAAGCTCATAGCGCGGCACCCTATGAGCTTGTATATCTGCTATATATCTGCTATATATAGCCAAAGAAATCTAAAGTGACACAGATGCGTTCCAGGTCTTAAAGGGTTAAAAGGAATATCAAATATCTAAATACTGAATGAAGCAACTTAAAAAACTGTCTGGGGTGAAACACAAAAGCCAGAGTAGACGTTAAAATTACCCCACACATGTTTGAAAGTGTCCCTTTAAAGCTGCACTATGTAAATTCCTCTTCTACCCCAGATTTGAACCCGGTTTCCTGTGCACGTCCTGACATTTTTACCATTGCTAATAGAGCCTGACTGCTTGATCAGGGGATAAATTGAATCTTGACCATCAGGTAAAAATTCATGTTAGATCCTGTGTCTAGGAGACATGACCTTTGACACGATCTAAATATCTCAATAGAAGAGCAGGGAGACAAAATACAACCACCCCCCAATTATATAAGTTACATTTTATTAACATACTCTACCATACAGATCAGACAAAATTTAAATGTATTCATTAAAAAAGTTAAATAGCACCACTTTAAGCACTATTTCAAACAGTAAAAATAGCCTATCTACAAGCTCATTTAACACAATGCTTGTAAATATGCTATTTTATCAACCTTTTTCCGACAATCTTGAATGATGAAGTAGGGCATTAATACAATTTAAAATAGATAAAAAATGTAATATGGAGACATGGGGGTTTCTGGTGCTCCCACAGTGCAATTTATTGAAGTGTACAACATTTTGACTAGGTTGAAACGTACACTTCATACACCACTGTGGGAAAATGGTGTGCGGATCCTTTTTCTTTTTTTTTGTCCTGCACCTGATGAAATTGTTGTTCGGGCATGTGGACTATTGATAGAGCATTATACTTTGTTGGGTAAAGCATTAACTAAATAAATCAAAGCTTAAAATACAATTTCCAAAGATGTATTTTGAGCTCTGAAAGCACCTCTTCAATAAAATGCAATTTCAATTTTCTCAATGAGTCAGGCCCCATTCTGTGACGCTGGTAGTCACGATAAGGCTCACACACAGGTATGGACCCAAAACGCAGGAACACACAGGAAACCAAATTTTACTTAATGAAACACAAAACATAAATACACCTTCACAGAGGGATCAAAACTGTAACTGAAGTACCCCCACACTACCAAGAACAAACACCCCAGGAAACATTTACAAACAAACAGGAAACTCACAGGAAACTCACAGTCTTAAAGGGGTAGTTCACCCCCAAAATAACTTTTTTTCTATTGATTACTGACCATCTGGAGCCTTGAATTCATAGATATTTTTTTGTTTTTGTCACATTCCTAAGCCAATAATTTGATTATAATAAATGTGTCCCCATTGATTCCGGTAGGAGACACAAATGCATTTGTGTCTCCTACCGGAATCAATGGGGCTAAATTTATTATAATCAAATAATAAAGGAAGGAATGCGACAAAAACAAAAAAATATCCATGAATTCAAGGCTCCATGGGGTGAGTAATTGAAATTCTTTATTCGGACAGTAAGAGTAAGAGTAATCAATAGAAAAAAAGTTATTTGGGGGGTGAACTACCCCTTTAATGAACACAAACAGTCACCACTGGGAAGCCCAGGTGGAACCAGTCCCTCAATCAATGACCAGGAGGAGAGGGGAGGGAGGGAGGAGAGGGGAGGGAGGGGAGGGGAGGGGAGGGGAGGGGAGGGGAGGGGAGGGGAGGGAGGGAGGGAGGGAGGAGCAACAACAGGGTAAAACATGGGCTGGAAAAGGCCTGCAAGGGCCCATAGGGCAGGGGTCGTGACACTGGTCCTCTACTGCAGTAGTTCTCAAACTCTTTTCATGTCAAGGATCACCACATTTATATATATATTTTGCCATGGACCCCCATTCAAAAAATGTTTAGTGCCAGGGACCCCCAGAAGAGAAGATTTGGGTTAAAAAGAAAAAATAATTGAAACGCTTTTTTAACACATCGACCGCCAGAGGTTAATCTCATAATGTACTCACCAGTGCCAAGGTGTTTTTGTTGTTTTTTTGTTTTTTTCATGTCGCCATAGATCTTGTTAAAATCCTTAAGATTGAGCCGTAAACGGTCTGTTTACATCCGCGACATCTCAACGTATCTCCCAGTGAAAATCACGTGTCAAACGGGGCATCCATGTTGTAGTTAGAGCGGATTACGTTAAACAGTGAAATGCGAGGAGAAAAAACTACAGGAAGAGAATTGAGTTTCAGTTTCGTCTGTAGAATGGGAGCGGACGTGATCGTCAAAACCGGATCCCAAATAATTCCGTTTCCGGTCATCAAACCGGAAACGGAAGTGGATCAAAAAAATTCCGAAAGTGAACCCGGACCGCGCATGCGCGAAAAGACCGGCGCTTAACAGTTGGATTTAACGGACCGTAGGACTACGTTCTTGGCGGTTAATGTGTTAACAACACTTTTAACCTACTGTACAAGCTCGCAGCACGAAGTGATTGCGCTGTGAGCTTGTATATCTGCTATTTTTTTTTAATAGCCAACTTATAAAACATGGATAAAGTGGTTAAAGTGATTGTGATGCTGTATTAACACATTTTGCTGGGACCCCCCCCCCCCAAGAGAACAAATTGAAATGCTAAGAATGTTGATGACCCCCCTAGTCCCTGCGTTCTGTCGCTTATCCTCGCTGTCGGGTGGAAACCTTGTACAGCATGTCCCTAAACCATTCCTTTTTATTATTATAAAAAAAGGAAAATAACTATACAAAATACTACTACTTTTGTGTGACACTCTTGTATGGCAAAGTTTTACAAAAGAAAGAAAAAACATACAAAGTTGAAATATGGAGATACGAGGTTTCTGCCCGACAGCGACAATATATGGCTATGATTTATATTTCAGAGGTTGTTTGTTGTAATTCATGAGAAGACTATTCTTAATAAAGTTACTCATATGGGCACATTAGCGGTTTCAAACCTTTTTATCCACTGACACATCCATTGCAATGAAGATGTCATTTCTAATCTGATATCACTTTTCTGTCCTGCTCTGCCAGAATACAATCTCATTTTGTTTTCTGTCTTGAGTTACAATAGGATAATAATAATTTGAGGAAAAGAAAAGAAAACCTTCAGATGTGTGATTTCTATTCGACGATGGTTGTTTCTGTGTTAATTTGACACTGGGTGTCAAATGTCACCTCAACCGGAGGGACTGGATGTACCCATTGGAGGGGATACAATAAGTACAAAGCACAGCGCAAACACTGTGAAATCCTGAGTGTTCATTTAGTCCACAAGGGTCCATTTGGTTGCATTTCTGATTTAAATTAACACTGAGGATTTTACTGTGAACGAACGTGTATTTGTTGCTCTGCAAATTTGTGGACAGTAAGAAGCGGTATGTGATATCTGCCTCGTCTTAAGGTGATTTATAAAAAAGTCATACATGTGTTGTCAAACCTTGCAAATACACAGGAAAAAAACAAAGCAATCCTCTTTCTAGGGGGTCCTCAGAGTTGCTACAGGGGGGTCGGCACATCTTTTTGTGATTCTTTTTTCATTAACCACTTGAACCCTATAGCATACGTAGTTACATACTCTGGTGGAAAATAGCCGACCTACAAGCGCTGCGATGCGTCGTGAGCTTGTAGATCAGCTATATCAGACCAAGTACAGAGCCCACATAATAATAATAATGATAAACAGTTAAACAGTATTTATTGAATGGAATGAGATGTACAGTATGTGTATTGATGAGGAGCCCGAGGTGGGGCGAGACTCAGGGTGGGGGTGCAGTCTCGGGAGCCAGACGACCATGGTTGCTCGGCTCTGGAGCTGTCTGTCGCCTCTGCTCTGAACGGATGCGGACCAGATGGTCCGGGAGGCCTTGCCGGGATGCGGTGGTGGCGGCGCCGATCCGGAATGAGTGACCGGAGTAGAGTTGGGGCGGGAGGCCGGAAAGGGAGAGGACTTGGCGGAGGTGGTGGTGGAACCAGGAACGGGTGACGATTGAGCCGGTTTCCGTGATAAAGAGGGGGTCTTGAGGTGTGGCGTGGAAGGAACGTCTGGTGGTGACATAGCGGAGGATGAGCTCATATGGACTGAGGGGGGAGTCTGTCTTGAAGAGGTGAATGGTGGATGAAGGCCCCAGCTGGTCCGTCTTGCTGCGTTTGAGGGCGAAGGTGAGGGATTCGGAGGAGTGGAAGGTGATGTCGGCCAGGCTAGGATGGTGGGAGGGGTCGTACCGGGAAGATGAGGAGGTCAGCTCAGAGCACCGCAGGAAGCCGAAGAATGCCAGGAGGAACATGCTTTCCAGGGTGGAGGAGATGTGGGGTGTGAGGTAGCCGGCGCGGAGGGTACGGAGGAAGTGAAGAAGCAGGTCAGAGGTTAGGGGATGACGTCTGGGTGTGGTCGGGACTTCGCTGCGTCGAAGGCCCCGAAGCAGCATGGCGATGTGGGGGTAGGAGATGGCCGGGCTCGGGGATCCGTCCAAGAGGCGGAAGAAGAAGCCGAACTGCTGAGGTAGACATGGAGGGTGGAGGTGCGGAGGTGGAGATGGGAGTGGCAGTGCGTGAGGAATGCTGCGATTATGGTGACGTCAGTTGAGGGGAAGGGGGTGCCGGTGTTGGTGTGGAGAACCTCTTGAATGTGTTCCATGCTGTGAGGTAGGTGGAGAGTGTCCTGGGTGCGATCCGTTGATGATATGGTGGCGTGACTGGATGAGGAGGTGACAGAGCTGGGGGTTCAAATGAAGATGGTCTTGGAAAATGGAGGGATGGATGTTGGGTGGAGGTCGGCGTCCGACGCCAGCTGTCGAAACCTCATTTAGAATCTGTTGGCGGAGGGGTAAGTGGTGCAGACCCGGTAGGAGGTACGGGCTCAGTGGGCGGTGCGGAATGAGGCGGGGGAAGTGGGGCGGCCGCGATGGGCGGGGGCACGACCTGAGTGGGCGGGGGCACGACCTGAGTAGGCTGCCCGGTGTGTGGGGGTGCGGACCATGTGGAGGGTGCATCCCAGGTGGGGGGCGCGGCGGGGGCCGGGCCGAGGCGGGAATGATGGAGTGCTGAGCGTCGTTGGCGGGGACGCCGTTGGGGGAGGGGGGAGGGGGGCGCGCGGCGCCGGGAAGAGGGGGAGGAAAGAGGAGTGTGGGAGGGGGGAGGAATGATGGGGGGGGGGGGTTGCGCCGGTCCGAGGAAGGAGGAGGCAGGTGTTGCTGTCCCGGGGGAGGGGGGGAAGGGGGCGCTCGGCGCCGGGAAGAGGGGGAAGGGGGAGGAGGGTGGGAGAGGGAGGGGGGAGGGGGGAAGGAGGCGCACGGCGCCGGTGTGAACGGCGAGGAAGTACGGCGTGCCGGTCCGGTGGCGGGGTGGGCGTGCTGTGGTGGTCTTTCCTCGTCCGCTTTGAGGGAGGGGGGAGGAGGGCGCACAGCGCTGGGAAGAGGGGGAAGGGGGAGGAGGGTGGGAGGGGGACAGGGGGACAGGGAAGAGGGCGCACCGCGCCGCTCCAGGCAAGGAAGGAGCCGGCTGTGCTGAACCTGGGCCGGAGCTGCGGGAAGGGGGGGGGGGTGGGGTTGCAAGGCCCTGGAGGAAAGGGGGGGGGAGGGAGGGAGGAGGGGAGGGAGGATGGCGCACGGCGCGCTGTGCTGCACGAGAGGAGGAGGCAAGGTGTGCCGTCCTGTTGAGGGGGAGGGGAGGGGGGGGGGCGCTGTGCCGTCCGGATGGAAATGGACGGCTGCGCAGGGAAGGTAGGAGGGGAGGAAGGGAGGCTGGGAGGGAGGGAGGGAGGCGGAGTCGGAGCGTTGAGCCTACGTGGGCGTGGCCGCTGGAGCGGCTGGTCCTGGAATCGCTGTGCTGAGATGGGCCAGGTAGGCCTGGAGTAGGTCGGCTTTGCGGTCCGTTCTTTGGTAGGGTACCCCCTCGCTGCGAGCACACTCTGTAGGCTGGCGACAGTCCACTAGGAGATGGAAAGCAGCGGTATGGGGCCGTGCGAACTACCGCCGGCTGCGAGAGGAGGACGCGTCCGCCTGATCCCGCCTCGGCTGCGCTGGAGGGAGCCGATGTTCGGGTTCTGACCCGCGGACGTACGACCAGGAGAAGCTTGACTCTGACACCGTATGGGAAAACGGTGACGAGAACAACTCCTCGTCGTCGGAGGCGTGTACGTGTAACCAGGGGTGCAATGCTCACTGGACGGCCTTGCACGCCGTGCCGGAACCTATTTGACCAGGAGCACACGCAGGCACACGCATAGATTTAAAACTACTTTAAATTCGCACCTCAACAAATTTTCAAAGCCTCCCGACTCACACCTAGCGAATTAACATAGGAATAAGCCTAGATGCATATCAATTGTCCATTGTGTGACTTGCAGTGTAGGTGTTAAGCGACGTGCGCGTGTAACTCATGCCTGCGTGTAACTCACGCTCGTCCATGACGGAACGGCGGAGGACGCACGCTAATACTACCTGATATAAGCTACAAACACTTGCACTGTTGTATTTAGTTTTAGCTTTAGGATTGTTTAGCAACAGTGCTGCTGCTAAGATGTTATGAAGAAATTAATATTTTTTAAATCAATTCTAAAAACAACTGGGAGCCAAGTTTGTTAAGTATTGAGGGTTTAAGAGGTCTGTGTCTGAAAATACACATTAACATGAAACCAACATGTATTAATAGAAAATATCATGTTTAAATAAACAAATACAACACATGAATTTACACTGATGACAGTGCTGTCAAATAAGTCTATGAAGCTATGGAATCTATGACAAAGTTTAATCTGCAACACAATTTTATACAATATGTAGTGGGGGTCCCTATTTCATCTCTCTTTCAGCTAAGGGGTCCTTGGCCTGAACTTGTTTGTACAGGCAGTCACATGGACTGATTTCTGGTGAAATTATTATTGCAGTGAAACTGTTGATCAAATACAGTTTTAATTGGAATATGTCTATGATTTTCATGCCACCATATTTGGTAAACATTTTATAAAGGCAATAAGCCAACGCGAGGTCGTGCTTGACATTGAATTTGTAACAGCTAAGTGGGTTGTACAATTTAGGCATTAAAAAAAAATGGAAATATGGAGTCATACATTATAATCATGTCATACTATACTGTAGATACAACATATACGACAAGTCTGAGATCTAAGATGAAGCTATTAATTTTATATATATACACATACTGTTACGGCCCTATAAGGCCATAGTGGGTGTGTGCTTAACCCTCTGTCAGTGTTTCAGTGCTGCATGATGAATGAAGGTAGAGTGGCCGTGGAGATTGGGGACACACTGGATCCCATTCCCCAAATCAACCAGCCAGTATAAAAGCCTGGAAAGAACAGCCCACAAGCCCTCTTTTACCATTGCAACACCACATGCTGCTGATCCCTTTTTGCTTTAGTTAGCCAGTGTTTAATAGGTCTGTAGGCTGTGTGCCATACCTTCCTGCTTGGTGCGGAAGGTACCTTTATTACTTGGTGTTTAAAGTATAGACAATTCTAATATAAGCTATCCTTAATTGTATTTTGCAAAACCTTTTCCTTTGTGCCTCTGAACAGGGAAGCTGGTAGGGGTGTGCTACCATTTTCTTTGTTCCCCCCTTTGTCCCTGTTTTTCTAGGTAGGGAGTTTAGATTGTACTTTTTGTTTTGGTGTAGTTTAGTTTGTTTTCTTTTCAGGTAGGGAGTATTTTGGCTTTGGCCACCCTGACGTTTATGCCTTCCTTGTTTGTTGATCCCCTGTGAATTTAAGTTGTGAATTAATAAATTGTACGCTTTTTTGGTTGACCTAGACTTGGTTTGCAATATGTTACGCCTCTATACCCTCTAGACCTTACAAGGTCGTAACATATTCATACATACATGCATACATACATATCCAAAAGCATTTAACTTTTTGCCAGACCCAAGGGGTCGGCCTACATTAGGCTTTGTCGGTCGGTCTGTCCCTCTTTTCCTACCTGTCCCTCTTTTCCTCTGCTCACACGTCATGCGAAGTCCGGCCATTCAGATTTCAACCACTAGGGGTCTGGCAGTACCAGGTCTCCTGGTTCCCTTGTTCTGTTGGTGTTGGTTAGTCGTGGCCGCCAGCTCCCACCTGACGTTGTGTGGGAGACCCAACCACTTCAGACCATACTGAATAACTGCTAGCTTGCATAATGTCTTCAGACTCGGACTTAAATCCAAGATATACAGGTCATCAGTTCTGCCTCCTATAGATAGGATGATACGATTACCCACCATGCAAGAACAACTGTACGTGTACATAGAACAGTATATAGAGGAATAATAATAATACAGTGTAGACTGAACTGTCCTGTCAGGGTGACCTTTCCTCTCTGACTCCTTCTTCCAGGAGAAGGTCTGTGGATTGAATTTCCACAGATCATTGAAGTGCTGGTTCTCGTTGTGGCCACTAAATATGTAAAGCTCTCCATTGTAGGCAAAGGCTGAATGACAGCGGCGTCTTTTTGGAGGCTGTGCAGAAGGTGTGCTCAGCCAGCAGTTGGTCTCTGTGTCAAACACTCTGATGTTGTTCTGCCACTGGTACTGGTACATGTCTCCCCCAAATACAAACATCTTTGTCCCAATGATGGTGGCAGAGTGATATGATGAAGCATTTGCTGACGGACCGCTGGTGTTGATTAAAGACCAGACCCTTTTGGTGGTGTCCAACTTGTAGATGTCATTGGTGTGTCCTGTCAGGTTTAATCCTCCATAAATATACATGGCCTTCCCCAAGTCACAGGCTGAGTGGCCGGCCCTCGCCTGTGGAAGGGCACCAGCAACTTTCCATCTGTGGGTGTTGACATCAAATTCATAAAGCACATTGTAGTACTCATCCTGTTTGTGATTACATCCCCCCAGCAGGTAAACAGTATTGTCTATCAGCACAGCTGTGTGGTAGTAGCGCATGGAAGGAACCTCAAGGTGATCTTCTCTTCCAGCTGTTACTTTTGGTAACTTCTTCCAGCATAAAGACACCGTGTTGAAGACGTGAACCTCAATCTTCTCCGTGTCCTTCTTGAATCGGTGTCCTCCAAAGGAGTACACTTTGTGGTCCACTGCTACAGAAACATGATGGTGTCTCACTGCTCTGCTGTTCTGCTGATGCACCGCCCAGCAAAACATTTCTCACGGTAGGAAAATGGAAGTAATCGACAGCCAAAATTACTTTACTAGAGTCTTGCAATTTAATCTAGTGTTATTGTGTGCACCGCCATTTATATTGTTCGGTGGCCCAAACACCATGTAAAGTTTGACCAATCCACAAAGCCTGGTCTAGCCAATCAAGGAGGCCGATGCCTGTTGATCTCCTTAAAACGGTGATCACCATAGCAACGGCAGCCCAGGCAGTACAAACGTGTGTTGATAAATCCCGGGGTAGTTTAGTTGAAATGTGCACCCCCCCTTGCCTCCTCTCATTCACTTTCCCAGACCCCTCCCACCGACGCATCTCATTGGATAGCCGTCTCCCTCCCATACAAAATGGGGTCCAAGAGGCATCTGTCGGCTGCAGTGTTAATTTTGTCGATACTATAGTAATGGAGGGACTAGTGGAGAAGAGATGCAGTACAATTAAGATTAATAATATAATGCTTGGCTGCGCATGGATGTCTTGCTCCGAAAATAGCCGATCTACAAGCTCACAATGCTTGTACATTGGTTATTTTCGGCACACAGCTAAGTATAAATCAAGCATCACGCATCAAGCCCTGCCCATATATTTGTCGACTAAATAGACTGTAGATTTAATTGACTTAAAAAGGGGCAGTAGAACATTTTCATAACTTCATACCGAGTCACCGCAACTAAAAACCCGAGCGGACGGTCCTTGCTCTAGTATTTTAATAGCTTTTATTTTATTTATTTTTTTGGTGAGATCTGACATTCATAATGACACTCCACGGGGTTTTTGTCCCAAATGGGCCCCCTTACTGTTTACATCCTGACTTGGATAACGTCACGGGTGAAATCTCGTCTTGCGAGACTTCCGGAGGGGCGCGTTCAAGACAAACACTGTGGAGAGCGTTATGTCATTATGAACGTCAGATCTCACCCAAAAAATAAAAGGCTATTAAAATATGCGACCTATAGCATGGACCGTCTGTTCAGGTCTTTAGCTGCGGTGGACTCGGTATGGAGTTATGAAAATGTTCTAGAGTACCACTCGTCCTAGGATACAATAACATCATATAAAGGTAAGAAAAAGGCTAGCCCGAAATTCCCCTTTAAACTAGACTAAAACTAAAACATTTCAGATGACTTAAATATGACTAAAACTCAATTGAATTTTATTCAAAAGACTATATGACTAAAACTAAATCAAAATTGTCGAAATGAACTCTGGGGGCCTCTGAGGGAGGAAGATGAGCAGAAGGGGAAGATTGTTATGTGACAGAAGAAGATCATTCAGGAGCAGATCTCCTCTCTCTCTCAGAAAGCGAGAGTTTCTCAGCAGTTTTCTCAGCAGTTATAAACACACTCAGACCATCGCCAGAGACGAGTGCACACTGTCAGATCCACAGCTGGTCTCAGGAGCACTGATAGACGTGGCCAAACGCTTGGCAAAGTCTGGAGTCTGGGAAAAGATGAAGGAGATAGTAAAGTTCACGTCTTGTTGTTTTGGACCCAAACACAGCACACCCCTGTCTCTGTCTGGCTGAAGGCCTGACCAGTGTGAGACGCACAGACAATTGGGAGATTCCTGAAGAACCCAGAGAGGTTTAAATCATGATGCAGATGTTCTGGGTTCAGAGGTTTTCCCGTTCAGGAAAACACAGCTAGGACGTGGAGGTTGGAGACTATCCTGACTGGATTAAAGGTCTGAATCTGTTGTCAGTTAAGGGAAATAAATGTGTCTCACCAAAATATGGATTCTGGATTTTAAAGCAGAAGGAAGGTGTCTTTGAAAATGGGTGTTGAGAAACCATCAAAGTGCAGGGGAATTCTGAGAGGATCAGAGTCCAGCTGGACTATGAGAGAGGGGGCAAGCGACAATTTCACTGAGAAACTCTATTCATGAGTGATAGAAAGTCTGAATCTAATTCTGATTCTGATTCCATTGATAAAGTCTGTCAAGTGGAAGTGGAAAATGTACTGAACTATTTTACTTAACCACTTTCAACCTGGCATCCCTATTTTTGGGCATATCATTATATCTGGAAGTGATCAATAGCTACTTTAAAAACAGTAAAATTAATAGATCTTTAAGTTCACAACGCGTCACGTTTTCACCATGTCACACCATCGTACAATGACTGGCATATATTGTGGGCAAATATACATGTTAAAAAATTCGACTTTTCAACATGTTTCTCTTTTGTATTATTATTAGTGCCTTTATGGAGCGGTTGAAAGCACTCACACATCCCGTTGGCCTTCGGGTTGAACGCTGTGGTACGATGGAGTTTCACCCCGCGTCTCCACTGGGTGAAAAGGGCGATATACCTGGATACGTGGGCAGGACACATCAGCCACGGCACTCCACAGCCCAGAATTGAACTGTGAGATCTGATGGCATGACAGCGTGAGTGTAGCCGCAAACACTGCCGGGGCAATGGCAGCAGCAGCTTGTGACATGTTCATGTTCTTTTTGGCACCACGGCGAAGAAGCGGTGTGTAGCCGGCGCTCGTTAGCGGCTATGAGCGCTGGCGTCATCTTCTGGTAGGCGCCTGTGGGTGGATTCGGGCGCCCAGAGGAGCATCCTGCCCCCATCTACCTTGGACGGCCTTGGGAAACGGTCATGGACCGTCCGTACGTTTTGTACCAGTTTGTCTGGGACTTTATTATGCTTCTGTGTCGGTCGAATCTGTGCCCTATACTGGGCACAGATTTTTTTGTATGCTCACATGCTGTTTTTTCTTTTTTTCTGCCTTACGGTTCCCATTTGTACACTGTCAGAGTGACAGACCCGCCCTGGTGGTCACCAAACTGTGTAACACACAGGACGAGCCCCCAATTCAGTTGAGAACATCTGTCTGGATCTCCTGGCTGAGTTGGGTCTGCAGGTCGCTCAGCTTCTTCTTGAGGACGGCCAGGGCCGACAAGACGATGGCCTCTGGTCGCAGAGAGCCACACGTCTCCACGTTGTAATAGAACCTGTCCGGATGCGGCGCTCCGCTCGGACTGAAGGGGGCCTGCGCGTCGTTCCCCTCCGTCTCCGAGTACTCGCTCTTCGGCCACTCCTCGGCCCGCGGGTACACCGTGTGCCTCAGCGCGTTGTCCGGGTCGTACTCGAAGGACACCCCCGCCGTGGGGTTCCACTTGGCGTGCTCCTTGCCGAAGCCCTTCTTGGCGTAGGCCCTGAAACGCAGCTCCTGGCCCTTCCGGAGTTTCACCAGCAAAATGTCATCCAGGTCGTCGTAGTCGCTGGGGTCGTTGTCTCGGCCCCGGGAGGTCACGGGGATGACCTTGGGGTTGTTGGTGACGAGGTCCCGCGAGGTGACGTGGCGGGTCTGGTCCTCCAGGCAGCGCACGTCCAGGGTCATCTCGACGGAGCACTCTGGGCAGAACTCGTCGCACGCGCAGTCTCTGGAGTATTGCATTTTGTCCACGACGTCATCGCTGGTGAAGGGGATGAGGCCGACGCGGTGGGCGATGAACTCGTCGTGGAGGACGGACGAATTGGCGTCGATCTGGACCCAGTCGATAGCTATCGTGGGAACCTCGGACATGAAGACGCGCCGGATGGAGTTGGCGACCGACAGGTCGGTGCCCTCGATGACAAACTTCACATTCTCCTCTGTTAATTCTGTTAGTTTGACCGTTGGCTGGTTCACATACGGCATGACTTAAATTAAATTCAGACAATATAGTAGGTTACGTTGAAAACAGAACTTCCCAATAAGTTTTGGTTCAAGGCACTATATACTATTGTTGCTATGTTTGCATTTTTTTTTTAAATTCTATTGTTTATTTGAGTCTGTTAGAGTTCCAATTTTCAGTCTGTCTGTCAGCTGCACACTGACAGACTTATGGCCGTGACCTACCTTTTAAGTACCTAATGAATCAACCTTGTGACATCATCGTTATCGTTATGTCATAGGGCATGTCATGACGGGCCCATCATACAGAACCGTCCAACTGGTTGACTTCAAACTTGCCGTGTGCATCACAGAGGATCCGAAGAAGTGATGTGCCGTATGGGTAGCCGGTTGGATCGGCGGTTGTCTGCAACTATCTATGAATCTGCAAATCTCCCTATTTGTCCGTATGTCTGTCTGTCTGTGTCCCTTTTATGCCCATGTATGGAGATTCCTGATGTCATCAATATGTCATCATAGTACTGACATCATAGACTGGCCTCCAAGCACTATGATGAATACTCTGACAACGAGTACAACGGGTACTCTGACACTAGACCAATTATGTATTGTATTGTATTGTTTACAAACATTGAGACTGGACACACAGGTGACAGTTCATGTAATCAATCCCCAACAGATCCCCAAACCTGTTGTTTTGGGGAGCGTTGGTTTCAGTTCATTCAACCTTAGCGCCTTAGCGAGACTATACATCGCGCAACGGGATTGTGCACCGATAATAGCTGACATACAAGCTCACAACGCGGCTGCGAACGGTGTGAGCTTGGAGGTCTGCTATTATCGGTGCACAATACCGTTGCGCGATGTATAGTCTCGCTAAGGCGCTAAGGTGGGGGGGCACTGGGGGACGGGGCATAAATTAGGCTTGATTTTTTTTACATGTGCGTGCAGTGACCACTTTTCCATTGAATCTTATGAGCAGTGGGGTTCATTTGGTGCTGGCCAGACAACGAAGTATAAATCAGGCTTAAGTTGTGTGTTGCTCCCTTGCGGATGCTGCCGCGCAATTTATCAAGCACACACACACACACACCATGCTTCATTTATCTGAATAGAAACACTTTCTAATTGACATTGACATGGTAATTGATAGTCGGCCAATCTTCAGTATTGATTTACCGGGCCATGCGCTTGCTCCGTGTGTGT
>NC_137606.1:54918099-54928099 GCF_963280865.1 Gymnoscopelus braueri
GTATACCAAACCGGCAGGCAGAAGCCAAAACAGGAAGAAATAGGGTTAACAAGCAGTGAGAAATGCTCAAATGTTCTAGACTAGCACACCCAGACAACCTGGCAGTGAAGACAGAATAACAGAGCTTGAAAAACATTCCTGATTGCTAACAACTGACAGCTGTTCACACTCAACAAACCAGGGTGGGTCACATGGTGAAAACATACGTGGTGTAAACAAAAAGCACATGGTGTACACACAAACAATGATGTCAGAAAACAGCTGACAATCACAAAAAAAACAGGCACTAGGCAGGGGAGGAATACAGGCAACAACAAAAAAATAGCAAAATAAAAGCACAAGGAAACCACACAAATGAAGAGCCTGACAGCTAGCCCGCTGCCTGACAAAGAAACAAAGGGAAAGCAACATTCCGAACCGGTGAATTGTGGCTCCCCTACTGTGAAGATGGCAGCCACTGAATTCAAAACAGGGACAGTAATAGAAACACACCGACGTCTACCCCGGGATATCTAGGTGCTCGTTGACAGGGGAGGGAGGAGAGCAGTTTACCCCTCCATTCACCCTCTCCCCACTCTGGAGCGTTTCCTAGTCTGTCTGGGGATTGATTCAAATCGACCCACATCCAGTCTTGTCTTGATATCCACTTGAACAGCAGTGATAGGGTTCTTTTTTAGCGATTATTACATAGACTACTTTTTGGATTAATCAAATAATAAAGAAAGAGTTTTTTTTATATATCTATTCAAAAACAATTCTTATTTTATTTTTTCATAATTGACTAAATCACCACTTAAACCCTAAGGTGTCACTATTTTCAGTATTTCTTAGAAACTTAATGGATTAGAAATATGAGAAAGACATTTAAAATCTGTCCCCCAAAATCGATTGTTTTATTAACCCATTAAGACCTGGAACGCATCTGTGTCATTTTAGATTTCTTTGGCTATTCAAAAATAGCAGATATACAAGCTCGTAGCGCGGCACCGAGTGCCGCGCTATGAGCTTGTATATCTGCTATTTTTGAAAAATCGTTTTTTTATTTTTTTATTTTTTTTATTTTCAAAAAACTGATTTAGAAAACATTTGTAAGAATCGCCTCAGGTCTTAACGGGTTCAAATTGACGTTCAATAATTTCTTCAATTTAGAACCCACTACAGGAACCCTGACAGTCACTGGACTCCGCTTTTAGAACCACTGTTCTACACTGTATCTGTCGCTGTTCTATTGCCTGCATGCACCTCACACTGGGCAAGACCTAGCCGGTTCAGTGTCTAAACGGAAGGAAATTACATTGAGGCTTTACAAATCGGTTTACATTCTCCGTAAATGAAATTGGTCGAAAGAGACTGTTCCGGGGGGAAATACATACGACTTACAGTAGATACTCTCTGCATTAGGTCGTGACCAGGCTTTTCTCCTCGGAGGTGAGTAAAGGATTCTTGGAAAATTATAGCAAATCATACTTTACAGAATATATTATTTGTATCATCTCCAAGGTGCTTGCCTCGAGTCAAAAATCTCTGCTCTATCCACACCGCATGCAGCGTTCTGACTGTGCATTGTACAACGAACTCCAAACATGTATTCCAAACGGCTGTCATCTCCATGACAACGATGAACTGACAGGTTGCTACTTATTGGGGTCATTGAGATTTCACACAGTGCAGAGCTCACTTTACTTTCGCTTTTCTGGAATTTCACTAGTGATAAGCTTTTAGTTCTGCCAGCAGTTCTAGCAGCAGAAGCCTATAGCTAGAAGCCTAGATTCCAAACGAAAATCAAAGTGGCATGAAAAATATGCATCCATCCTCCCTTCAACGAGCAGCAGAGTGATCAGCCTAATATGCCAAGAGACAGTAGCTCTGGTGAAGAGTGGCAGTACCACCACGATTGAAGTCAACAAAAAGTGGAAATGACAGGTAGCCCTACAGGTCAAATCAAGCAAATTCCACTCTCCAATTACACAGCAATACTGAAATACTGGCTGGTGATTTGATGGTTGGCTTAGTGATGATATACAATTAAATACATGCACAGTGCATTTAGCTGTGACAGTGGATGAGTCCACTGACTGGCACCACTGATAATGCTCAGTTCAAGGTTCATTAATTGATTAACTTGCTTATTAACAGTACAGGTAGTACGGTTAAAGGTTATGCTAAAAGGGTCAAGGGTTCAAGGTTCAAGGTTGCACTTTATTGTTACATCTTGTGTACAGGTACAGTACAGTTCGGCTTCCTTCAGACTTGTAAAAGGATAACACAAAAAGCTCCGGGAGGATTTCTGTTTCTGGCCTCTTTAGACATCACAGCAGCATTCAATTAAAACAAAAACAAAAATAGCAAATAAAAAAGATAGTAGGCTAATAATAAGGGAATACAATAAAATAAATCAATCAACATACAGCGTATACACAGCCTAACAACAGATCTACACACAACACTGATGATAGTGCTAACAAGTCAAACAAGTATATGAAGCTATCTATAAACTGTATGAGAAAAGTTTAATCTGCAACTCAATTCTATACAATATGTAGGGGTCCCTGCTTCGTCTCTGTGCCAGCTAGGGGGTCCTTGACCTGAAAAACCTTGAAGACCCCTGCTATACACCAAATCTGTTCAGTGAAAGTACCCGATCTGCAAGCTCAGAGCGAGTTGCATGCAACGTGTTGTGAGCTTGTAGATCTGCTATTTTCAAAAGATTTGTATACATTTGAAAACTTGAAATGGGACATTCTGCATAATGAGTACTTTTACTTTTGTTACTTTTAAGTGCATTTTGATGCCAATACTTTTGTACTTTTACTCAAGAACATTTTGAATTCCAGACTTTTACTTGTAACAGAGTATACTTCTATATTGCAGTATCGCTACTTTTACTTAAGTAAAGAATGTGAGTACTTTTTCCACCACTGTGTGTGTGTTAGAGGTGTGTATGTGTCAGGGTGTGTTAGGCGTGCGCGCGGCTCGTGGGGGCGTGTGCGCGGCATTAGCAGGTTTACAGAGAGTGTCCTTTCTAATCTGCTTTTTGCTAATTAAAAGGCTGTGACTGAATGGGAGCGGCAGCCCAGCCGTATGGTGGCCAAATTAAAACCCCAAAACGGGAGATGATTAGTGGATGGAAGAGGATGAGGAGGGAGGAGTGGGAGGAAGGAGACATTGAGGGATGGAGGGGGCAGTGAAGGAGACTAGGAAGCATAGAACAGTGGCTCTCACAAAGTGGGGTCCGGGGACCCCCAGGGGTCCTTGAGGGGGGGTATCCAAGGAGGTCCCCAGCTAAATTTGAATGGCATAAAAATATGTTTAACCTTATATATTCATCGACTATTTGAATAGTTCTAAGCTTGGACGGATAGACAGACAGACAGACAGACAGACAGACAGACAGACAGACAGACAGACAGACAGACAGACAGACAGACAGACAGACAGACAGACAGACAGACAGACAGACAGACAGATAATGACAGACATATATCTATGAACCCGCAAGTCCTGTCCTGTGCTATTAAGATCAATTATATAGATCTATAAACCCACACGTTCTGCATGTGTGAACATTGTATAGATCGGCTGTACAGAGGTCGTTCCTTGAGGAACATTGCGGAGGTGGGTCTCTGTCATGTCATGTCCCTGGGGCCACGCTGGCCATGGTGAGGAGAGGTTCAGAGGAATGTGTGACTACCCTGCTTCATCAGCAGAATTCACTCGCACGCACGCACGCACGCACGCACGCACGCACGCACGCACGCACGCACGCACGCACGCACGCACGCACGCACGCACGCACGCACGCACGCACGCACGCACGCACGCACGAACACACACAGCACACACACACACACACCAACATTGCTGTTCATCTGCCGTCCCCACACTGTACACACCGTCTCTCTCTTTCGCATTTCTATCGCTCTAATTTATGACTCGACTCTGTCTGTCTGTCTGTCTGTCTGTCTGTCTGTCTGTCTGTCTGTCTGTCTGTCTGTCTGTCTGTCTGTCTGTCTGTCTGTCTGTCTGTCTGTCTGTCTGCCTGCCTGCCTGCCTGCCTGCCTGCCTGCCTGCCTGCCTGTCTGTCTGTCTGTCTGTCTGTCTGTCTGTCTGTCTGCAGGCCTGCCTGTCTGCCTGTCTGTCTGTCTGTCGGAGAGAGGGAGAGAATGTCATCAACTGACATGACAGCTCCAAAATTCAAAACTAATAATTAAATCAATACAGTATTACCCCCAAGAGGGAAACAGGCCAATGTATGTGTGTGTGTGTGTGTGTGTGTGTGTGTGTGTGTGTGTGTGTGTGTGTGTGTGTGTGTGTGTGTGTGCGTGCGTGCGTGCGTGCGTGCAGGCAGGCAGGCATCCATCCATCCATCCATCCATTTATTTATATATTTTTTATTTATGTATTTTATTCTTCTATTATTATTATTATCATTATTATTATTATTATTATTATTAAATTCAGTAACTGCGTTGTCAGTCAAACACTGGGCCAGAGTGTGGACTGGCAAAGCAAGGCAGAAAAATGTCTGCATATCAAGTAGCAGTTAGATTGTTTCATTCTTGCCAACTGCATTCCACTCCAACACAGAGTAGTAATTAGCTGCTCTTTTTTTCAATAATTGGTTATTTGAATAAGAAACACTGCCAGTCGGTCCCCCAGTTCCAACCAAACAGGATTGGTCGTCATCATCAGGAAATATTCATTATCGGGCCAAGAAAGGTCCGATAATGAAAATGAAATGTGTTTTATTTGAATTAAAGCTGCACTATGTAAATGTCCTCTTCTACCCCAGATTTGAACCCGGTTTCCTGCACAAGTGCTGACATTTTTACCATTTAGCTAATAGAGCCTGCCTGCTTTCTCAGGGGATAAATTGAATCTTATCAGGTCAAAATTCGTGTCAGATCCTGTGTCTAGGTGAGACATGACCTTTGACACTATCAAAATGTCTCAATAGATGAGCAGGGAGACTAAATAGAACTCTACCATACTTGGTATGGGCCATACTTAGATTGGGCAAAATTAAATTGTGTTCATAACTTAACTGTAAATAGTGCCGCCGCTTGAATCAATTTTGCAATTTTTTAAAATATATTTATTTGAAAGTTCAATAAATAAAATGCATAAAGTTGCTGTCGAGTTGACACCTTGCATTTCCAAAACCGTTCCCTTTTTCATCATTATTTTCAATAAATAAATAAATGAATGAGTGAATGAATGAATGAATGAATAGTGGTGGAAAAAGTACTTTTTTTTACATAAGTAAAAGTATCAATACTGCGATGTAGAAGTACTCTGTTAAAAGTAAAAGTAATTCAAAGTTTACTTGAGTAAAAGTACAAAAGTATTGGTATCAAAATGTACTTTACTGTGAATGAATGAATGAATGAATGCTCTGAAAGCAATTATGTGCGCACAGAACAAAGAGAAAACATATGGTTGTACAAACAACGGACACATCTCTGCCAAGGAGTTAGGTGCCGACAACAGCATTCTGTCCAAAGCACGGACTGAGACTATAACAGTAGCTATGTTTTGCTTTCATTTCTCCCACCATCTGTTTAACTAATACATTTTAGGCATTTAGCTGATACTAATTATCCAGCGGCACTATGAGCGCAACCAAATTGTCTGCTTTATTAGTTTAGACCATACGACGATACAATAAAGGCTTACTTCTGCGTTGTGGCGGCCAACAAAATAAAAAACATGTTGTGTCAGCCGATGGTCATTTGATGATGTATAACGTTGGATAGAATCAGTTGAATGTTCGCCTACTTTTGCCAAATGTCTGTTATTGTGCCCAGAATAAGGATGCTAGTGGTTACTAAACTAAAACATTAGATGGAAACAGAGGGCTGTTAGGATCTGTTTGGAGGGGGAAGTGGGAGTGGTGATGCCATTGAAGTGTACAGTGCGTTAGGAAGCCTACTTCAACACACTGTCGATTCAGTATGTTAGGAAGCCTACTTCACCACACTGTCAATTAAGTTTGTTCGGAAGCTTACATAACCACACTGTCAATTCAGTATGTTAAGAAGCCTACTTCACCACGCTGTCGATTCAGTATGTTAGGAAGCCTACTTCACCACGCTGTCGATTCAGTATGTTAGGAAGCCTACTTCACCACGCTGTCGATTCAGTATGTTAAGAAGCCTACTTCACCACGCTGTCGATTCAGTATGTTAGGAAGCCTACTTCACCACGCTGTCGATTCAGTATGTTAAGAAGCCTACTTCACCACGCTGTCGATTCAGTATGTTAGGAAGCCTACTTCACCACGCTGTCGATTCAGTATGTTAAGAAGCCTACTTCACCACGCTGTCGATTCAGTATGTTAAGAAGCCTACACTGTCAATTCAGTATGTTAAGAAGCCTACTTCACCACACTGTCGATTCAGTATGTTAAGAAGACTTCACCACACTGTCGATTCAGTATGTTAAGAAGCCTACTTCAACACACTGTTGATTCAGTATGTTATGAAGCCTACTTCACCTCACTGTCGATTCAGTATGTTAAGAAGACTACTTCACCACACTGTTGACTCTACCTGTGATCAGTTCAGTGTTTTTAATGGATGTAATCATGTGTTGTTGATATATCTTTGACCGCATACTGTAGGCCCTAATAAGTGACTTGATTCTAAATAAAAGCAAAACAAAAAAATACAAGGCTACTGAAAATGGCCTTTTTTGATCTCCTTGTGCTTTCATAATGCCTAAAGATTGCTGTACATCTTCTTGTAGCACAGCGCCCCACGTAGCAAAGTATTTGTTCAGAAAATGAGGTGTCACATTGTTTAACTTTAGATGTCACCAGCCAGCTAGTATTTCTGTTGTTTTAGACCAAGGGTTTCAATAGTTTCACATTTGTCTGTTAAAGTGACGACAACACAGAGCATATGAACAGAGATAGGCCTACTATATGGTTGCTGTCAGGCAAAAACCTTGTATCTCCATATTTCAACTTTTCATTTTTTTTTTCATAAATGAATGCCCTACTTCACCATACACCAAGAGTGTCTACAAGCGGCCAATCTACAATTTATCTATTTTCACTATTTTTAAACGTTTAAAAAAACTGTAATAATAATAATAAAGGAATGCTTTTGGACATACAACGTTTCCACCCAACAGCAACGATATATTATGTCAGAATGCAATACAAGTGAATACAGCTTCAGATCAAGGCAAAAAGGAACACAGCCATTTGAAATGTCTCAGATCACATTAAACAACTCTGCATCAAGGGAATAATGCTATTTGGAAGAGCTGATTGCTCACAAGCTGAGAGGCTTTTATCTAAGACATGAATCGATGGCGGTACTCGTTAAGAGCCTGGCGCACTCCACATTCATCAAGTGCGCGCTAAATTGTCACGCCAGCCAGTTAATGAAATCCGGGGCCGGTGTTTGTATACTTGTACACACGTGTGTGCTTGTTTGTTCAAACACGCCTCGAACATTTGCTCCGTAATGATCCCAAATGTATGCTTGTCTGTGTGTGTGTGTGTGTGTGTGTGTGTGTGTGTGTGTGTGTGTGTGTGTGTGTGTGTGTGTGTGTGTGTGTGTGTGCGTGTGCGTGTGTGTGCGTGTGCGTGCAATTCAGCCGGGAATTGTGCAGTACACAATTACACAGCGTACGGTTCAGCCATGAAATAATTGCTGTCTCAGTATATCGTCTCTGTCGGATGGAAACCTCATATGTTCAAAACTGTTTTCAGGATTAAAATACAAAAGCATCAAAAGTAGCAGATCTACAAGCTCAAAAGGTGGCGCTTCGTGCCACGTTTTGAGCTTGTAGATCTGCTACTTTTGATGCTTTTGTGTGATGCTTTTGTGTGATGCTTTTGTGTGATGCTGTAGTATGATCAAGTAGGGAATTAATTTAAGAAAAAACAAGTTAGAGTATGGAGATAAGAGGTTTCTGTCCGACAGCAACGATATAATTGCTGTCTCAGTAAATGTTCATTACTCGCTGTGTCAAACGCTGTAGCTCGTCTCGAGGCGTGCGGAAAAACAAACAAAAAACGCCTAGTTTCAAAACCAGAATCGGCTGATTCATCAAATCCACGTCACGCCAAGTAAATACATGGAAAAATGTGTGTATCGTTGCTGTCGTCGGGCAGAAACCTTGTATCTCCATATTTCAAACATATTTGTATGTTGTTGTTGTTTTTCTTTCTTCGCAAATGAATGTCCTACTTTGTCATACTACATTATGTCACACAACAATTTGTAAAGTAAAAATAGCCGATCCACAAGCTCACAATAGATCATCGTTTTGTGCTATTTTTGGTCATTCCTGTTAAGGGAAAGTGAAAACGGTTAAGTGTGTCTGTGGGTTCTATGAATACTGAACCAATGAGAAGTTTAAACAATTGCTGGTGTGACTAAATAATAACTTACATTGCATCCATTGAAACACAAGTTCTCTTTTTTTCCCATTTCCTGAAAAGTTTTTGGACATACAAGGTTTCCAGGCGACAGAGACAACATATTGATAGCGGACTGTCTCTTTTCCCGGTGTTTCGCCCAGGTGGACGTAGTTTTGAGGTTAGGGTTAGGCATAGTGTTTGAGGTTAACTCATTCACTGCCAGAATAAAAAAAAAATCAATCATCCACTGCCAGCGATTTTTCGATTTTCTTACCTTTTTCAGATAGTCATAGAATATTTATCTCCATTATGATGAATCCCCTGATGGTTGCTAATCACTGAGGGATAAACTCATCATGATTTGTGTGAATGGGGATCTCATCTTAAACAAGCTCAGTGCTTAATGAGTCTTCCAGTTTAGTAGACCTTGTATTGTGAATTTGTACTTCCATGTACTGTTATTCTCATGTCTTACTAAATAAAGTACATCAATCAATCATCAATCAATACTGTGTGGTTTCACAAATGTCAACGAGGTCATCGCGACCTTGTTGACATTAATTGTCTGCCTTATAAAATAGCATGTCTTCACCAAAAATACATAGTAAAAAAAAAAGTACACAGGAGCCGAGATACAGGATTTTTAAGTAATAAGTTAACCAAGAGGTGAATGGAGCAGCAAATCTTCGGATCACGATATCTTGGGTTCTGTGTGAGGAAAACAATTATTTTATTTTTTTTATAATTTTTTTTATTACGTTTTTTTACGTCAGTGGCAGCATTGCTAAACGGGAATAATTACGTTTTTTACGTCAGTGGCAGTGAGGGTTTAGGCGCCACCTGGGCGACACACCAAAGGAAGAGGGAGTCCCATATTGATACAGAGACAAAGAAAGAACATATTGTAAGGAGGGCCACGTTACAAGCCCATTTACATATTACGTAGCGATGCGGCATCCAGTGCATGAGTTGCATGCATAATAGAATGACTAACAGAATGCACAGAATGATGAACATTATGCACAACATACATCTTAACCACATGAGTCTTAGTGTCCCTTTTTCTGGAGGTGAACATTAAGCGAAAACAGCAGGTCTACAAGCTCTCTGCGCCTCGCAACGTGGGCTTGTAGATTGGCTATTTGGTAAATTTTGATCTGCTACTTTTGATGCTTTTGAGTGATGCTGTAGTATTAATTAGGCATTCATTTACGAAAATAACAAAATGTTAAAATATGGAGATAATAGATTTCTGCCCGACAGCAATGATATACTGTACAATGGACTGCATTCACATAGTGCCTTTCTCCAAAGTGATTTACAATGTATTTCACATTTGCATGCAACGTGTTCTGAGCTTGTAGATCGACTATTTTGACCGAAGAGATTTGGTGTAGAGGGAAAAACAGGAGGAGGCCTAGTGTAGACCCCATGTCATACTTGATCATACTTCAGCGTCACCCAAAAGCATCCAAAGTAACAGATCTACAAGCTCGAACCGCGGCTCGAAGTGAGGCATTTTGAGCTTGTAGATCTGCTACTTTTGCTATTTCGGAATTTGAATACTGAAAAGTTACAGTTTTTTGGACATATGAGGTTTCCAGTCCACCCAACATGCACTGT
>NC_137606.1:54935599-54953099 GCF_963280865.1 Gymnoscopelus braueri
AATACATTCACATATATATGCATAGCATAAGACCAGGTACAGTACTTAAGGTGTGTAGGTGAGGTGAGGCCAAAGTGGTAACACATTGGTACTGTAAGGTCCACATAGCGGCAGGTAGGTGCATGATTAGACATTAGGTGCAAAAATACGACAACACACAAACGGAAGCGGATAATTTACAGGTAAACAAATCCACATGACAGGTCCCACAGGGGGAGTAGATCTGCACAGAGGAAAGAAAAACAGTCCTTAGTCCACGGCAAGGAGACAAATCAGGGGAAAAGTCCTTGAAGAAAAGTTTTTAGTACCTGGTCTGATGGAAATACTTTGGGAAGCAGAGCATAAATGTTAAGAGGATTCCAGTTTGAGGTCATGGTAACTTAATTCACCTCATACAGTAAAGGAATCCTTAACTTCTTGAGTTCTTTTTTTCCATTCCAATACATTTTGTATTCATCTGGGGTGTCATATGGAGTCCCAGGTGGTGGAAATTGCCTCAACCTAGCCTTCACATTTAACCTCAATTCAGTTATTTTATCATTGCTGTCGGGCAGAAACCTCTTAACACATTGAGTGCCAAACAAGAATATTCGTGTTTGCAAATACACCCGTCGAGTGCCATAAACAAGAATCTTCGTTTAATGTATACATTTTTTTTCCACAAGGGGCGCTCTAACGCAACTTAGGAATGATCCTATAGGACCCTTTCAAATGGAATGGACGGATGTGGACGTCAGTCCAAAAAAGCATCACTTCCGTCCGCTCCAATGATAGGATCTGGAGAAAAAGGTCCATATCTCCATATCTTTTTACAGTGGTCAAAACAAGCCATTTTCGACGCGCGATCACTCTGCAATGGCGGATCGCGGTAGAAATATTATTGTTCCAGTCGTTAGACGGGACCCTCGGCCATCGTGCAGACACCTTTTGTTTACATCCGGGTCCTCGTGGAGGCTTCTACAGCTCTAAACAGATCGGCGTAAACGGTAAGAAACGGTGGCACCTGACGTACCCTGTTTTAAACAAACTAACTTTTTGTGCTTCTTCGTAAATGTATGGCCTACTTGATCATACTACAGCGTCACACAAAAGCATCAAAAACTTAGTAGATCTACAAGCTCGAAACACGGTGCAAAGCGACACGTTTTGAGCTTGTCCGTCTGCCACTTTTTTTTTTGCCATTTTTGTATTTGAATCCTAAGTTTTGGACATATGACGTTTCCACCCGACAGAGATGCATATTTCTCTGCCACTCAACTTTTTTGCAGATTTATTAATTTTATTATTTTAGATCAGCACTGAGTGCGTCTCAATTGACAAATGTCCTTCTACACACATACATTAACCTGGGACGCATCTGTGTCACTTTAGGTTTCTTTGGCTATTCAAAAATAGCAGATATACAAGCTCATAGCGCGGCACCGAGTGCCGCGCTATGAGCTTGTAGATCTACTATTTTTGAAAAATATTATAATTTTTTTCCTTTTTTTTTTCAAAAAACTGTTAGGATTTAGAAATCATTTTTAAGAATCGCCTCAGGTCTTAATTTGTTAATTGACCACTTTCAACTTGGGGTCCCTATTTCTACAATCATTATAGGTGCGCATTTTCAAAAATGTTTACATTTTTGTCCTGCAAATCTAATGAAGGAGTTAAGGGGTTAACTTTACAGTATGTGCGTGCATTTGCATTCATGTCTGCTTTGTGGGGACTTTCATTTCTCTTTCGTTTCATAGTTCCTCACAGACTGCTGCTATAAACCCTTCTCTGAACAAGCCTCCCTTCATGATTTGGCTGGAGTTGATTGGTTTCGTATTTCTTCAATTCCGTCCGTGGATGATGTTTTTTCGTTTATTTCATGATCACTTTTCAAGAATAGATGGGTTTTCTAAGTATGGCCGAACTTGATACTTGTTTGAAACAGGCAACGCTCACTTGCCAGAATGTCAATTTGTATTCTCAGAAACAAGAGCACGGCCCTCATTAAAACATGTAAAGCCGAATACTATTTATCTCTCACTGCAGATGACTTTAGTAATCACTTGTTTAACTTCTGGAAAGTAGTAAACATCTCTCCAGCAGAGCAAGAGTTGTTGATAACCTTTAATTTGTGAAAAGAAGAGCATGTCAAATGTTTTTAATATTCATTTTAAAAGGGCTGGACATCTATTTGATGTTCTCCTCTCATCCAGGTGCATCAAGGAGAATTCCGCGTTCATCTGATGAATTTGACTTCTCTTGTGTTCTAAGTTTTATATATCGTCTTGGTCGGGTGGAAACCTCATACAATATGTCCTAAACTGTTACTTTTCCAATAAAAAAACATCAAAAGTAGCAGATCCAGAACCTTGAAACGCGGCGCGAAGCGATGCGTTTTAATCTTGTTGATCTGCTACTTTTTATGCTTTTGTGTGACACTGTAGTATGATCAATTAGGGCAACAAATAAATAAATAAATAAGAGGTTTTGGTAGCACTTGCTATGCATCCCATGTGTATAACGCATCATACACATACTTATAAGACATTGTAATCTGATCTTGACTGTGCTAAATAAACCATGGTGTTTGATTATAGGGATCGGGCGAAAGGCGTGGCCAGGCCCAGAAGGACGTAGTCCCGGTGGCCATCTTGTATGATCACTATAACAACAGCTCGTATCAACAACATTGACAGTTACTCACGACGTGTCCTGAGCGCATACACTACAACGAATGTATTGGTAAAGGACAGAAGATGGACCGGGCAATGCGTGACAGAGAGATACCATACAGAGAGAAGCTGAACGTGGACGCAAAGGCATGCTACCTGGGGGAAAAAAGTCATTACATCTGTGCCCCAGATGTAATGACGGTGCCCAGTCAGAGTCACAATCAATAATTTCATAGGCTGGTTTACCTTAAAAGAACAACGTTTGTTGCTTAGTTGTGTAACCGAAATAAACTATAGTTTTATCCCTGTTTAGTCTCTGTTTATCTCAGCCACCGTGAGCCATCCACTCTAGACAACTTTTCTCAGACTGGACATACAGAAACAAAACTTAGCTGTTAGCTCAATATCATTGTATTTAAGATATTTGATAGCATTTTTTTTTTAATGCCAGATGTAGCTAATATGGCCGCAAACTTCCCATTAAAACTGCTAGCTTAGCTGCTAGCCACTTAGCCGGTGCTCTGTGAGACTCCATCTGATGAGCACAACAGATGTTTATATTTTTTATTGTGTGCTGTCATGCTTGTTGCATGGAGCACAGGTAGAGAGCCTATATGTGTTTGGTAATGTTGTTGAAGGTTATGTTATTTCGTCTGCTGACACCCAAGCCATATGACGTTTCTTTGATCTCTGACATCTGATCTCCATAGTGTTGTTGTCAACACGCATATAGTCCATGAGCCAGACAAGATTTCATTATCGAAAGAGTGGGCAAAACCAAACCTATATTAAATTGTTCATAGGGTCAATACGAGTAAATAAATATATGATAACCTCTCCACAGGAGCAGCTTTTTCATGGTTATCACACATTTTGTTATTTTTCCCATACGTACATGACAGGTGAAAAAATGACAAAATTTAAAAAGGAGTTATCATAATGAAACTTCCTGAGTTGATTACTTACATGAAAACAATGATTTATCGTATTACAAGTTTTCTGAAATTGTATATTTAAATATGCAAATTAGGCATTAGGAAAATATGCTTGAATTTGCATAACTTTCCAGAATCAACATTGGAACATTGGACAAAGCCAGAGTGAACATTCTTATTTCATTTTGTTAAGATGTTGGAATCAAAGGTTTTTAACGAGGGAATATTCAATATCTGGCTCAATTTTGGGGCTCTGGCTCATGGACTAAATGCCTAATTTGCATATTTAAATATACAATTTCAGAAAACTTGTAATACAATAAATCATTGTCTTCATGTAAGTAATCAACTGGGGAAGTTTCATTATGATAACTATTTTTAAAATGTTGTCATTTTTTCACCTGTCATGTACGTATGGGGAAAATAACAAAATGTGTGATAACCATGAAAAAGCTGCTCCTGTGGAAAGGTTATCATATATTTATTTACTCGTATTGACCCTATGAACAATTTAATATAGGTTTGGTTTTGCCCACTCTTTCGATAATCATTGCTCAATTTTGGGGCTCTGGCTCATGGACTAATAGGACTACAGAGTGATGTAGCAGAGCGCCAAACTGGTCATGTAAGATGGCGTCAAAAGTGGGCGGAGTTAACGGTGACTCGTCACTGTGCCCGATCCCTAAACAGTTACTTGAAAAAGTAATCAATTGACTAATCAATGTGAAAATTATTGATAGTTGTAGCCCTAATAGAAACTAAACAATTCATAATTTTTACATAATGATAAACGAAGCAGATTTATTAATCAGTGTTTTGGAGTGAGTAATAACATCTTTAAAATTGCATTGAGCAACATCAGCAGTGTACCATTATATCCAACATCATGCTGGGACACTGATGAGTAAAATTTGGCAGCATGAAATGATAATCCTGCTGTTTAAGTAAAACATAATCTAATCACGTTTTATACTAGGCATTAGAAAGTGTCCCTCAATGTTTTTGAGTGAAATTAACTTTTCCACTGTAGTGCTGAGGTAAGCGCTATCAAACATTCTCTCACGCACGCACGCACGCACGCACGCACGCACGCACGCACGCACGCACGCACGCACGCACGCACGCACGCACGCACGCACGCACGCACGCACGCACGCACACACACACACACACACACACACACACACACTGATTGATTGATTGATTGATGTACCTTCTTAGCCAGTTTCCTCCGTCCGTCCGTCCGTCCGTCCGTCCATCCGTCCGTCCGTCCGTCCGTCCCAACCTAGTTAATGTCCATATATCACAGGAACACCTTGAGGGAATTTCATGACGTGTGACATAAACATCCACCTGGACTCAAGGATGAACAGATTACAAGTAGATGCTCAAAGGTCAATGTCACTGTGACCTCATAAAACATCTTCATAAAATTCCTACAAAGTCTTCATTCACTTGCAGTATACTATATGAGTCTGAACAGAAACAGGTGTAAACGGCAACTGGCTGGCAGAGGCATATAACAGTGATGCAGTATTTGTTTGTTGACATTTTGCTTAATTAGTCTCGGTGTATTTAAACATTTCTCCCTAGACTGCATAACTGTAGTTCCATTTTCCAGAAGGTGGCATACCAGTGCTTCTCAGAGTGGGGTCCAGGGATCCCTGATAGCTCCTTGAGGGGGTTCTAAATGGACCTTTACAGGTCTGTAACTGAGAGTGTACACATGTGTTTCCATGTGTACACTCTCAGAGTTATGGGGGACCTTGAAATGAACTGTGTGTTTGTGTGTGTGTGTGTGTGTGTGTGTGTGTGTGTGTGTGTGTGTGTGTGTGTGTGTGTGTGTGTGTGTGTGTGTGTGTGTGTGTGTGAGAGAGAGAGAGAGAGAGAGAGAGAGAGAGAGAGAGAGAGAGAGAGAGAGAGAGAGAGAGAGAGAGAGAGAGAGAGAGAGGGAGAGAGGGAGAGAGGGAGGGAGAGAGAGATAGTGACAGGGAGGTTGAAATTGTTTAGTCATGCTTAAATAGGTTGGAGTGGAAATGGAAGGCCTGTTTCAGGTGTGGTCTTTGTTTGTGACGCTGATTAAGGACGAGTGTGAAGGGTATTCTTTGCCTTCCTTTGTCTGCTGCAGTGACAGTGCCCAGTGCACCATCTGGACACCAGCTCCCACTCTAAACATCCTTGAACCTCGTCACACATTAAGCTTTAACGCTAGAGCAGGGGTCTTCAACAGGGGGTCCGGGACCCTTAGGGGGTCTTCAGAGTGACGACATGGGGGGCCACCAAATCTTTGTGTGATGATATATATATATATATATTTATTTTTTTTTGGGCGGTGAAACCGCCCCTATAAGTGAGGATTGGAAATTTGTACAATTATCTTGGGCAGTGAAACCGCCCCTATAAGTGAGGTTTGGAAATTTGTACAATTATCCTGCGCTGTGATTGGCCAATCATAATCTATTCAGGACTGTGATTGGCCAGTGTCACATGACACATGTGCATAGCCCTATATAAGAAACCATAACTTTAATAAAACCATAAATTGGTTTTTTTAAAGTTATGGTTTCGTCCATCATAAAGAGTGTTTCAATAAATGTATTTATCTTTTGTACATGATTGGTTGACTCCATTCAGTATTGTGATTAGCTAGCAAGACACCGCCCACTTCACACAGGGTGTGATTTTTTTTTTAACATTAACCACTTGAACCCTAGCACCCCTATTCGGAGGAAAACTTTAGCCAATAGCTGATCTACAAGCTCACAACTCCTCGCAGCACGAGGCGTTGTGAGCTTGTAAATCTATTTTCAGAGGTTTGGTGTAGAGGGAAAAAATAGCAGACCAAGTACATTCTTAGAGTAAACTTGGTGTTTGTTTGTTTGTTTGTTTATTAAGGATCCCCATTAGTCTACACCTTAGTGGAGACTACTCTTCCTGGGGTCCAGAGACTATTCTTCCTGGGGTCCTGGGGTGTCAGTATAAAGGAACATCTCAGGTGCAATATAGTGACTGGGCATATCATGTTTTTTTGTCTCGGAACCAGGGCAGAAAGAGCCTGCTGGTTAGCCAGTCAGGGACCAATCAGAAGGCTTTTCTTCTATTGAGACATTGAGATTTTGTCAAAGGTCATGCCTCACCTATTGGATCTGACACAAATTTTGACCTGATGGTCAAAATTCAGTCCATCCCCTGAGCAAGCAGGCCGGCTCTAATAGCTCAATGGTAAAAAAAAAGAAGAAGTTATAGTGCAGCTTTAACATAATAAAAATAATAATTATAAGTAACATTTTAGATCAAACATTCTAGATAAAACATTAACTGAACTTTATATTATTTAACCACTCAAAGCTCCATTAAAATATTTATACAAGTAGCCAATCTACAAGGTCACAGTCTACAAGCTGAAGTTGTAACGCCTTGTAATATTGGAGTCATTTAAACACAGATGTGGGTGAAAGGGAGGAAACTAGCTAAGAAGGTATATATATGTCACAGGGAAAATGGCATTCCAGGGAAATTGAAAGAGGAGCGCTCGCTTTTAGGCGCGGGGCTTCGGTGCGAGGCGGGGCTTTTCGAGACAGGGTTTTTTACGCGAGGCTCGCGAGGAGGAGGAAGAGCGAGGCGGGGCTTTGATACGAGGCGGCGCGGGGAGGAGGAGGCGCGAAGCGGGGCTTTGATACGAGGCGGCGCGGGGAGGAGGAGGCGCGAAGCGGGGCTTTGATACGAGGCGGCGCGGGGAGGAGGAGGCGCGAAGCGGGGCTTTGATACGAGGCGGCGCGAGGAGGAGGAGGAGGAGGCGCGAGGCGGGGCTTTGATGCGAGGCCGACCTGGCTTTTGTTGTTCCCCCCATAGCAACCAGGAAGCTACGCTAGGGGAACGCTGAACACGCGTTCACACACACACGTGATAATAGTTATTGTCCATGACGGTGGCGCGCCGACTCAGCAGAGCTTGAGGCCAAGGAGGTGCGCCCTCGCGTGCCCGCGCCGACCGGCCGAAGGTCTGCTAGTCGAATCAGCGCCGTCCGAGTTGTGAACCGATAGGGGGAGAATAAATATTTTCATGGGTTACAGTCTATGGTTACTATCCAGTGTCCACGACGACACAGATGTGTGCGTGTGCATGTGTGCGCATGCACACACGCGTGCGCACACACGCATGTGCATGCGTATGGATTCAGTGTGGATTCATTGCCCTCTAGTGTTGGTTATACAGAATTGCCTGGGTGGGTGGTAAAAACAAGCGCTCCTTTTTCAATTTTCCTGGAATGCCAATTTCCCTGTAACATAATACAATAAGGCCTATATATAAACCTTCTGTGTGTATGTGTGTGTGTGTGTGTGTGTGTGTGTGTGTGTGTGTGTGTGTGTGTGTGTGTGTGTGTGTGTGTGTGTGTGAGTGTGCGTGTGCGTGTGTGTGTGTGTGTATATTTGTGGATTATTTTAGCAATCTTTTTGTGTGTGTGAGAGAGATAGAGAGCGATATAGAGAGAATGTTTGATAGCGCTTACCTCAGCACTATAGTGGAAAAGTTCATTTCGCTCAAAAACATTGAGGAACACTTTCTACTGCCTATAGTATAAAATGTGATTAGGTTCTGTTTTTCTTTAACAGCAGGATTATCAGTCCAGGCACCGAGATATTTGAAGTGCTGAACAACCTCGAGCGCCATCCCGCCGGCTGTGGCAATGGTTTTCTCCTCCGTGTTAAATGCCAAATTGTTTTCTTGGCATTGAGCTTGAGGCCGATCTTACTGCACTCCATCTCTAGTGCCAGAAGTTGTTCTGTTACTTTCTCTGCTGTGTCACTAGGGAAATGTCATCTGCACAGTCGACAGTGGTGGAAAAACATCACATTTCTTACTTAATAAAAGTATCAATACTGCATTGTAGAAATACTCTGTTACAAGTAAAAGTCCGGAATTCAAAATGAACTTGAGTAAAAGTACAAAAGCATTGGTATCAAAATGTGCTTAAAGTACCAAAAATAAAATGTTTGAAAATAGCAGATCTGCAAGCTCACAACGCGTCGCGATTGTAGCTTGTAGATCGGCTATTTTCAAATAGCCTATGTAGTATAAAATAGGGCGGAAGTGGTTAATGTATGTTTTATAATATAATAATTTATATCTGCAAAGTAAGTAGTAACTAAAGTTTTCAAATAATTGTAGGCGAGTAAAAGTACAATATTTGCCCCTGAGGAGTAGAAGTAAAAGTACTGAACATTGGAAATAATCAAGTAAAGTAAAAATACCTAAAAATTGTACTGAAATACGGTACTTGAGTAAATGGCCGATCGCCACCATATGTCACCATCGTGGGTCTGAAACTTGGCTCGAGTTCGGCTATTATAGCTCGCCTCTATATCGTCTTTGAACCATCTTTTCAGGTACTCTGTAGGCCCGGAGAATGTTCAATGCGTTATTTAACTGTCTTTTGTCAGTCTGTCCTTTATTTATGAGTTAAAATAACACGGGAGGCTAGCTTTTACCTGGGTTCACCTCAGAAAGAACGAGCCCTGGTAATATGTTGTTGGTGTATTAGTGTGTGTGTGTGTGCGTGTGTGCGTGTGTGTGTGTGTGTGTGTGTGTGCGTGTGCGTGTGCGTGCGTGTGCGTGTGCGTGTGTGTGTGTCGGAGTCGTGAGTCAGGAATGAGAGTGGAAGGTTACGGCTGGCGAGACAGGCGAGGTTGAGACAGAGTGGCAGCTCATTACCGTTCAGTCCAAAGACAAGACAAGGCGAACCCTCCCTCTACCTCCAACCTCTATCTATCTCTCCATCAGCACAGCACTCCCTCCATCAACCCCTACCCTTCAACCACTTACTCTGTCTCCTCTCCCTCCGTCTGCACGCACGCACGCACGCACCTACACACACACACGCACACGCACACGCACACGCACACGCACACGCACAGGCACACAGGCACACGCACACGCACACGCACACGCACACACACACGCACACGCACACGCACACGCGCGCGCGCACACACACACACACACACACACACACACACACACACACACACACACACATTTGTATTACTGCGCTTGTGAGGACAAAATCATACCGCCGCGCAACTAAGTATAAGTCGACAAAGTATAAAGCTTGTAGATCTATATTTTGTGTGAGCGTTACTACCTCATGACTAACAATACATCGGGTATAACTCTAAACCTAATCCCTAAACCTAACCTCTAAATATCTATTTTGATATTTGACACACACTGTTATCTCCGGGGGCAGGGTGAGTCACCAGAACCAAGGACGGGTGTTTTCGACGAATCTAACATGGTTCAAATGGAGTTTGAAGGTACAATGGGTTTGTATAGGATGGGGGCGTGTCTGATAAAATGAATATCAAATATATAAATACTGAATCGAGCAACTTAAAAACTGTCTGGGGGGCTCACAAGGCCTGAGTAGATGATAAAATGACCAAAAGTTTTTTTTAAAGTGAAATATCCCTTTAAGGTCTGGTCCGAGGCCCAACTGTGGCCCAACAGGGGTACAAATGGAGGGGTTACTACAGTATATGTTATGAATGGTATATTTATATGTACCTTATAAGATGGGGTTTCATTTGATGGCCTTATAATATACATGCATATTTTCATTATAATGTACCGTATGTGGTGAATGGACCAATGAACAGAAGAATGAATGAAACTAGGATGAGTAAAGGTGGATTCATTGTTATATTTAATTTGAGTGGCTGTCGACATTTGACTAGATCAGACATGTCCAAAGTCTAGCCCGCGGCTTACTTCCTAAAATGTATTATTTATGGCCCGACAGAATAATTATGCGAAATTCATACATAGAAGTTTGAGAATGTTTTGAAATGAACCATGGGCAGATAGGCTCTTTCTCAGTGGAACGTGAAAGGATTCCTAAATGCTTTGTTCATTGTGTTGTTTCTTTCTCAGACGTGAAAGAAAGGCTTTTTCTTTTTGTATTTAGATTTCTTCAAGAGACCTTTTCACACCTGGTTACATTTGGCTACACTGCCATTTGAACAAAAGACAATTTATTGGACTGTAAATATAATAGTAATGCAGTGCATCAGTGCATGAATGCAAAACATGCATAGATTAGTTACATTCTGGTTAAACTGTCAACAAAAGACTATTGATATTGCACTGTAGTTATTAGCTGATCTACAAGCTCAAAACACGTCGCGATTGAGCTTGTAGATCTGCTATTTTCGCTATTTTGGAATTGGAATCCTGAAAAAAAAAAAAAGTTAACTTTATGAACTTAAATACAAATACATTGGACATAAAAAAGTAATTCAACTAATAATATAGACTGAAGTAATTAAAGCGGGTCATGATTGCATATTTGCAATTGTAACGGCTGAAATCAATATATCAGTATTCCGATATTAACCTGCGGGCCGCATTAAGTGAAGGTGAGGGCCGCATGAGGCCCCCTGGGCCGCCAGTTGCCTATGTATTAGTGATGTGCGGGTCGGGTTTTTTCATGACCCGCCCCGCCCCGCCCCGCCCCGCCCCGCCACGGAACCCAACCCGCTTCAACCCGCCCTGCGAACCCATATATAAATCTATGGCTCAACCCGCCCGCGACCCGCGGTGGAAAAAAAAAAGATAATCATCATCGTAATAGCTCAGATTTATATAGCACTCTTTTAAGTACCCAAAGTCGCTTTAAATGTCTACAGTAGCACAACATTGTCATGGGCTAAATAAACAAGCATGTTGTTCAAAATAGGTTTTTATTTTATTTTTTTGCGTGTGAGAGCGGCTGACCCGCTCACCCGCAGCCCGCATAATTGCCTCTGAAATCTTGACTCGACCACCCGCGGGTTACGGGTCGGCCCGCTCATCACTACTATGTATGTATTAGAGTATTGATTTTACATGGTCCAAAGGTAGAGATTGACAGGAGATGCAATCGGCCCAACAGTATTTTCATATTTTCAAATATGCCCCTCTTTGAAAAACATTTGGGCACCCAAAGATTGTCATTTAAATAGCTGGGGTTTCTTTTGATGGCCAAGAGTTACATTGTACATGTACTATATATCGTTGCTGTCGGGAAGAAACCTCTTACTGTATCTCCATATTCAAACTTTTTGTGTTTTTTTCTGTAAATTAGCGCCTTAATTGATCATACTACAGCGCCACACAAAAGCATCAAAAGTAGCAGATCCACAAGCTCGAAACGTGGCACGAAACGATTTGAGCTTGTAGATCTGCTGCTTTTGCTGTTTTTGCATTTGAATCCTGAAAAGTAACAGTTTTGGACATATGAGGTTTCCACCCGACAAGAGACAATATTTTCATTATAATGTACCATATATATATTGCACATTGTACATTGCACTTGTCAGAATGAATAAGATGGCTGTGGCTCAGGGACGAGGTTTAACAGGATAGATGAAATCAGCGTCTGGCTGCATGTGGGAATTCATGTCTCGTCGGAGGATCAAGCATTTCATGAGCCAGATGCAGAGGTGTTGAACGGAATAAGAATTGAGCCGTCGGCAGGCTTCAGGTAGAGTGGAGTTTGACTTGTATATCAGCCCAGGGTCACAGACTGTGCATGCTGTCTAAATAATATCAAAAGTACTGCTGTACTACCTTGGGGAATATAGCTACGGTTGGTTTGAAGCCCGTGGCAGATTAGAGCGATGGTGCAATTCATAGCTCTGCTTGTTCCACTGCCTTACAAACTAGAAAGTTGCCGCTCCATAGAGTGCAAGTCTCCACCAGGAGAATGCGAATAAAGTTCTATCTGCCATGATAGACTGAACGTGGCATGTGATTACCCATCGTCTCTACTGTGTTCCTCTCTGTTATACATATTCATCTGTCTGCATCTTTCTCCTTGCTTTGCCGATCGATTGTTGGCACTCTGTAAAAGATTCATCTGTGGTTTTAGCCCCCTTTCTCGTTCAGCCAGACCCCTCCTTACCTTTCACTATGAAACATGCCTTTCACTCTGGTGATCTGTGCATTTTATTATTACAATTCAGTCATTTTATGATGCTAATTTGTCAAATTAGCCTTGGACTACTGTGTTTAAATTGTCTGACAAGTAGCATGGACAAATGTAATGCTTTGGATAACGTCACATGCAAAAGACAGTCTATTGAAGTCTATTCAATTTAGACCTCTCAATACTGATGCTGTGAACATGTTTTGCACTTAGCATGACACAAGACTATAAATATTGCGCTAGCGGTAAATCAGGTTGGAGTCTTCAGGCTAATTTGTCAGCCCTGTTGCCTCCATACATCTTATAGAGCTTCACTCACAATCTCTCTTGCTCTGTGTTTAATGTATAAACAAGAAGGAACATTTAGTATAGCTGCCTAGTCCTGGCAGAGGTGCATTTAGCAAGTCCTTCATCAGTTCATGGTTGACAAGATAAACATCAACACGTCTTGGAAGGAAGGACAAGTTGCTTGATTCATTGATATATTAAGATGAATGTAAAAAGATTATTCTTGTTTTAGATGTCATGCTCAGTGTGTGTGAGGCGGTTCCTCACACTTGCAAATACTGCTAATTAAATTAAGACCTAAGGCTGATTCTACAAAATGTTTTCTAAAAAGTTCTATATCAGTGGTTCTCAAACTTTTTCATGTCAAGGACCCCCAAAATTATATACGTATTTGGCCGCCAACCCCCATCTCAAAATATTTTGTTCCAGGGACCCCCAGAAGCAAAGAATAGAGTTAAAAATGATCGCTTTAAACAATATATATATTCAAAGATTTGCAAACATTTTCACGTTTTTTCAAAAATAGCAGATATACAAGCTCGTAGCGCGGCACTCTGTGCCGCGCTATGAGCTTGTATATCTGCTTGTATATCTGCTTGTATATCTGCTTGTATATCTGCTTGTATATCTGCTATATCTGCTATATCTTTTAATAGCCAAATTGTAAAATAATGCTTTTGAGCCCAAATGAAAATGTGACACAGATGCTTCTTCAGGTCTTAATGGGTTAAAGATCAGGCAGGCTGCTGTCTCTCTCACTTTCTATTAAATGAATGTGATTAATTGCAGCTTTGTGTTGCAATCAATTGCAGCTGTTTATGCCATACTCATACTTACATACATACATACATACATACAAACACACAAAGTCAGATGTAGAAGATACACTTTATTCGATTAATTAAAAAAGTAATCGATAGAATAATCGCTAGGAAAATAATCAATATAGTTGCAGCCCTGCTACAAACAGAACAACACATACATTTGATCACAAGATAGAGAAGTCATACTGTACAGCATGTTTCAGATCCTGACACACATGATCTCGTTACTGTACATACAGTACCACTGCTGCCTTGACAAGCGTGATAAATAATACATCAACGTCAGATCTTTCTTCTGCGTCTTTTTATTCTTTCCCTTTTGACTGCAGGATCAGCGGAAGCCATTTTGTGTCGATCCGCAGCTGCTTGACCTCCCGTCGTCAATAAAAAAACGCTTATATTATGAAGTTGGCTGCAGTGTCACAGGGCTGTCCACTCTGCTGCCCTGTCTGTCTGTCTGTCTGCCTCCTGGCCCACAATGGACATCTGAAGAGACGAGATCTGACACTAAACACAGGGTTTACTCTGTGTGTGTGTGTGTGTGTGTGTGTGTGTGTGTGTGTGTGTGTGTGTGTGTGTGTGTGTGTGTGTGAGTGTGTATGTTTGCGTGTGTGTGTGCGCACGTGCGTGTGTGTGTGCCTTTGGAGGTTTCCCCGTGTCACACGCTGTGAGAGTCACCCTGCGGCTGTTCCAATGAACAGCTGCTCTCTCCACTCTCTTCTGCTCCCATTCCGCTGCAGACCTCTCCCTCACTAAATCAATCTGTTTCCCTCTCCAAGACCTCTCCCTCATATCAGTCTGTCTCTCCTCTCATGAGGACATGTTAGCGGATAGCACCTTTTTTTTATTTATTGTGGGATCGCTAAAGCGATCACACTAATGTTATTGCCACTATTTATTATTGTGGGATCGCTAAAGCGATCACACTACTGTTATTGTCAACACCGTTTTTTGGCCCCTAACTAGTCCTTCATACTTTTAGCTACAAACTCCGTTCCAACTCTTCAACGTTCGGCCTACTCAGGACATGTCGGCTACCATTTGAATTTTTGAAATAATTTGTACTTTTAGAGATATTTCACTTTTTACTTCTAAAAAACTCCCATTCATTTCAATGGAGAAATTCATACTTTTAGATAGAAACTCCGTTCCAACTCTATAACGTTCAGCCTACTTAGGACATATTGGCTACCATTAGAATTTTTTGAAATAATTTGTACTTTTAGAGATATTTCACTTTTTAAATAGTAAAAATACTTAAAAGTTGATAAAAAGAGTAAAAATACTTAAAAGTTGTAAAAATTAGTAAAAGCTACTTTAAAGTAAATAAAGTGACTAAAAATACTTTAAAGTAAATACCTTGAGTAAAAATACTTAAGAGTACTTATATTGAGTAAAAATACTTAAAAGTACTCAAAATGAGTAAAAATACTTAAAAGTTGAAAAAAAGAGTAAAAATACTTAAATGTTGTAAAAATTAGTAAAAGCTACTTTAAAGTAAATAAAGTGACTAAAAATACTTTAAAGTAAGTACCTTGATTAAAAATCCTTAAGAGTACTTATACTGAGTAAAAATACTTAAAAGTACTCAACATGAGTAAAAATACTTAAAAGTTGAAAAAAATAGTAAAAATACTTAAAAGTTGTAAAAATTAGTAAAACATACTTTAAAGTAAATAAAGTGACTAAAAATAATTTAAAGTAAATACCCTTTAGAACCTTTCAAACCTTTAGAACCTCTTAAACCTTTAGAACCTCTTAAACCTTTCTAACCTTTCAAACCTTTCAAACCTTTCAAACCTTTCAAACCTTTCAAACCTTTAGAACCTTTCAAACCTTTAGAACCTCTTAAACCTTTCAAACCTTTAGAACCTTTCAAACCTTTCAAACCTTTCAAACCTTTAGAACCATTCAAAGCTTTAGAACCTTTAGAACCTTTCAAACCTTTAGAAACTCTTAAACCTTTCAAACCTTTCAAACCTTTAGAACCTCTTAAACCTTTCAAACCTTTCAAACCTCTTAAACCTTTCAAACCTTTAGAACCTTTCAAAACTTTAGAACCTTTAAAACCTTTAAAACCTTTAAACCTTTCAAACCTTTAACTCTACTAACACTATCAATACTCAATACCATCAACATTCTTAGCGATCCCACACTGTTTCTTCAGGAACAGTACCTTCTAGTTGTGGGATCGCTAAAGCGATCACACTAATGTTATTGCCACTATTTATATACTATATTCCGCCCGTTTTTTGATGGCTAACTAGTCCTTCATACTTTTAGCTACAAACTCCGTTCCAACTCTTCAACGTTCGGCCTACTCAGGACATATCGGCTACCATTTGAATTTTTGAAATCATTTGTACTTTTAGAGATATTTCACTTTTTACTTCTAAAAAACTCCCATTCATTTCAATGGAGAAATTCAAGTGACTAAAAATACTTTAAAGTAAATGCCTTGAGTAAAAATACTTAAGAGTACTTATATTGAGTAAAAATACTTAAAAGTACTCAAAATGAGTAAAAATACTTAAAAGTTGAAAAAAAGAGTAAAAATACTTAAAAGTTGATAAAAAGAGTAAAAATACTTAAAAATTGTAAAAATGTGTAAAAGCTACTTTAAAGTAAATAAAGTGACTAAAAATACTTTAAAGTAAATACCTTGAGTAAAAATACTTAAGAGTACTTATATTGAGTAAAAATACTTAAAAGTACTCAAAATGAGTAAAAATACTTAAAAGTTGAAAAAAAGAGTAAAAATACTTAAAAGTTGATAAAAAGAGTAAAAATACTTAAAAAATGTAAAAATGTGTAAAAGCTACTTTAAAGTAAATAAAGTGACTAAAAATACTTTACAGTAAATACATTGAGTAACAATACTTAAGAGTACTTAAATTGAGTAAACATACCCAGTAGTACTCAAATGAGTAAAAATACTTATACCTTTCAAACTTTTCAAACCTTTCAAACCTTTGGAACCTCTTAAACCTTTAGAACCTTTCAAACCTTTAGAACCTTTCAAACCTTTAGAACCTTTCAAACCTTTCAAACCTTTAGAACCTTTAGAACCTTTCAAACCTTTCAAACCTTTCAAACCTTTAGAACCTTTCAAACCTTTCAAACCTTTAGAACCTTTCAAACCATTCAAACCTTTAGAACCTTTCAAACCTTTCAAACCTTTCAAACCCTTCAAACCCTTCAAACCTTTCAAACCTATAACACTACTAACACTATCAATACTCAATACCAGCAACATTCTTAGCGATCCCACACTGTTTCTTCAGGAACAGTACCTTCTAGTTATTATATACTATATTCCCACCGTTTTTTGATGGCTAACTAGTCCTTCATACTTTTAGCTACAAACTCCATTCCAACTCTACAACGTTCGGCCTACTTAGGACATATCGGCTACCATTTGAATTTTTGAAATCATTTGTACTTTTAGAGATATTTCACTTTTTACTTCTAAAAAACTCCCATTCATTTCAATGGAGAAATTCATACTTTTAGATAGAAACTCCGTTCCAACTCTATAACGTTCAGCCTACTTAGGACATATTGGCTACCATTTGAATTTTTGAAATAATTTGTACTTTTAGAGATATTTCACTTTTTAAATAGTAAAAATACTTAAAAGTTGATAAAAAAAAGTACAAATACTTAAAAGTTGTAAAAATTAGTAAAAGCTACTTTAAAGTAAATAAAGTGACTAAAAATACTTTAAAGTAAATACCTTGAGTAAAAATACTTAAGAGTACTTATATTGAGTAAAAATACTTAAAAGTACTCAAAATGAGTAAAAATACTTAAAAGTTGAAAAAAATAGTAAAAATA
>NC_137606.1:54960599-54978099 GCF_963280865.1 Gymnoscopelus braueri
GAGCCGCCACAGCTTAAAAGGTGCGCGGATAGGCCTTAGGTTAGATCACATATTTTAATAGCTTTTTTTTTTTTTTTAATTGGTGAGATCTGACGTTCATAGTGACAGAACACTATGCAGCCAAAAAAAAAAAAAAAAAAAAAAAACAGAAGTCTCGCTAGACGAGATTTCAATCTCGAGATTTCAATCTCGTCTAGCGAGACTTCTGTTTTTTTTTTTTTTTTTGGGGACAGTGTTCTGTCACTATGAACGTCAGATCTCACCAAAAAAATAAATAAAAAAAGCTATTAAAATATGTGATCTAACCTAAGGCCTATCCGCGCACCTTTTAAGCTGTGGCGGCTCAGGGGTGGAGTTATGAAATTTTTCTACTGTACCATTCATCCTAAGATATCATAACGTCATAGAAAAGGTAAGAAAACTTTAGTCCAAAATTCTCCTTTAAAGTGAACACAGTATCACTGCATGTTTGGGTGAGTTGTGTATGTAATATATGTTGTTTATATGGTGAGTATGATATGTGTTCATTGCATGGCCATATTATATTAGCGTGCAATGTTTGCAGTGGCAATGAAACAAGTAACTGTTTGATATTATTGACATACACTTTCCTATCATGGTGAAATCAGTTATCCTTGTGTGTTATGCTAATGGTGTTACCTATCACACTGAGCCTTAAGCTACATAGCAAGCACAATAAAGCACATTCTGTGTTTGTGTTGTTTTGTTCAGGATCAGCACAACATGAAGCAAGTAGTTAAACATTCCCCAGCTTGTAGGACTTGGTGATGGCATGGTGCTTGTTGCAAGCTGCAACAGCATCTGAGCAACTACTTCTGAAGACTTACATGGATTTAAGAGTTACCAGTACTTCAGGTAATTATTATTGTGATTATAGATGTGACAGGGTCAGTTTTTGTAGTGTCTGAATGTGTTGGCTGTTGATTAGGAAAATACCTGTTAATTGTGTGCAGCTTTTATACGACAGATTGGGGGGAAAAAAGCTGTGCAGAGGAAGAGAGGGCAGAGGACAGAGACCTGGCTGGAAGGAAGGAGAGCCACCACAGACGGAGTTGCGGCATCGAGGACAGGGTCATCGAGGACAGGGACACCTCAGCTGGAGAAATGGTTACTTGGCACCAGGTAGGGTGTGCCCTGTCTGCCCATGACAGGATCCGTCCGTGGGGGGCTGAGGGATGACGCCAGTGGAGAGAAGGCCCCAGACAACGCCACGGAGAACAGACAGCACACAGAGAACACCAGGGAGACACGGGACCGAGCGACAGCAGACAGAACAAAGTGCAAGTGAAACGGACCGAGGCCACCAAGCCATTCCAACAGTGCAGGCAGAGGAAAAGTGAAAGAGGGGAAGCCACCCGACTCAGCAGAGGGGCCAAGTTAAGACTTGCCCCTCTTCAAGCTAAGTACCCCCTCTTGTCACTTGATGTGTAGAGCTGTATTTGTTTTAACCTTTTTAATAATAGTTAGTTTTTATGTATTAGCTGCAGAGCCCCACTTTAGCTAACTTACCTGAACACTGAGTTTGTATATTCCTCATTGAGTCAAGCGAGTCAATTGATTTCATTGACCACCAGCTCTCAGCTGGACTTATTTTGTAACCAATGTAATATTTGGATTTTTAACTTAATACCTCTTTATTTATGTGCAGTGACTTTTATGTGTGGTGTGTAGACAGTTGGACATTTGTGGGCGGTGTAACTGATCATGATTGTTTCTGGCCCAAAGGAGACCCTGGACTTGGTTCTGGAAGAAAATGAGGACTGTGTTGAAACATGGACTGATGGACTGTGATTGGCCCTAAAGAAGGACTTTGTGGACAGGCTATGGGACTGTTGTTTCTAATAATTGTATTTTAATCATGTGTCTATATTTATTGTATTAAAATCTGTTCATTGCACCCTTGGTTTGTTGTGGTATAATTCTGCTCAACCCCGGTCAAATAATCTGTTAGTTTTATGTACTGATTTTGGTGGAGTCCTAGGCTCCATAATAATGTATGATAATGTGTGTGTGTGTGTGTGTGTGTGTGTGTGTGTGTGTGTGTGTGTGTGTGTGTGTGTGTGTGTGTGTGTGTGTGTGTGTGTGTGTGTGTTATCAATTAGTCACCCCATGGAGACTTGAATTCATGGATATGTTTTGGTTTTTGTCGCATTCGTAAGCCAATAAGTCCGCTGGTCATCAAATTATTGGCTTAGGAAGGCAACAATTTTTTTTAAAAAGTATCCATGAATTCAAGACTCCATGGGGTGACTAATTGATGGAAGAAAACAGTATTTTTTTGGGGTGAACTAGCCCTACATTGATGATGATGCAGTTTTTCTTGTACTTTTTATTTAATCACAATTGTTTTATTTATTTTCTTCAGAATGTATTTATTGTTATTCTTCAGAATTTTGTTGCTGCAGCCTGCATGTAATGTGACTTGGCCGTGAATGGTATTATTTTGCCCAACGATAGCCAATCTACAAGCTCACAATGCAATACATTCCAATACGTGAATTTGTAGATATGCTATTTTTTGGCTAATGTTCCCCCCTAATGTCACCATCCAAATTGTGCCTAATGATATCAAGATTTTTCTTCCTTTTTTTACATTTTAAAATTACACATTTTACACCTGTCCACCCTGAACAATGTCTTCTCGTTTTACCATCAATATTTGTTTTTCCTTTTTTCATATCAGTTTTGCATTTTAGTGTTCTCATTCTCTTAATGTTTGTATTAAATAAAGTGTATCTTTGACCTCAAACCCTCTCTTTGATTGTGTCTATATTGTAGATTTAAGCTCCACTTACACCACTGTCACACCAAATGCAATATAAATCACCAGAAAGAGAGAGAGAGAAAGAGAAAACAATAGAGAGTGAATTGTGGCAACTATAAAGAGAATGGAAACATTTCTTCAATCATGTGTTTCTAATCCACACAACACAATGCCTGAGTAGGCATTGAGATTTCTATTCCACATTACCCAGGACTTGAACTGGGTCATGAACTTGTTGAGCTACTGTACCAAGTGAAAAGCAACATGTGGTTTCACATTGTCTGAATTAAATATTAGATTGTAGTGTTCTAATTGACTAAAGTACTACCTTTTATCAACATGGATGCAATGCAACCAGTTGATTTCACATGAAAATATGTTTGTATTTCATCTAGACGACACAAATGAATTGTAGTATTATAATTAGACTTATACTATAAAATTAACAAATGAGCATTTTAAACCCTCACTAACACTAACCTCAGTAAAACAACGCCTAAGTCTATCCTCAAGAAACACTATGTGAAAGCCAAATCATGATCACCTCAATACATTGTCGGGGACAGGGATCGAACTAGTGACCTACGGACTCACAGGCTGCCTCTCTTCTCATTGAGCTAGATATATGGCCTACCTGACAGTATCTGTTGACATCTATAATTATTTCCGTCCTTTATGAACCAAGCCTCTGTGTCCCGAACTACTCTAGATCACTGGTTCACAAACCATTTAGCAATAAAGATTTTTTTTGTCTCCTTAGAACGAACTAGTGAAAGTAGCCGATCTACAAGATGTTGTTTGATTGTAGATCGGCTATTTTCACAATGAAGTATGTCACACATTGTAAAAACATACTCTCAAATAAGCATTTCATGTTATCTTAAAAAATTGCACATGCATTATTTGACGCAGTCATGTTTTGTGCGATGCAATTGTAAAGTGGAATGACCCACCTACCAGAGCCAGATAGACAGAGTGAGAGAAACAGACAGCTCAACCTATTGCCATTGACAGGAATCAAACTCTCAACCTTCAGACACACAGGCTGAGACACTACCTGTAGTGCTATAGCTTCATCCAGGCTGAAGTTGTCTGTTGAAGATCATACACTTTTGCCTTCTGTCATGAACCAAGCCCCTGTTTCACTAACACTAAGATCACTCGTTCACAAACCATTTACCAATAGAGAAATTGTATGTCTCCTCGAAACCGAAACCAGTGAATCTACAAGCTCACAAAACGTTGCTATCTGAAAAGTTGTGAGATTGTAGATCGGCTATTTTCACAATGAAGTACGTCATACATTGAAAAAACATACTCTCAAATAAGCATTTCATGTTATCTTTACCGTTTGCACATGTATTCATTGATACAGTCATGTTTTTTGCAATTCAACTTAAATGAGTCTGCATCAAGTGAGGCTTTAACTGGCAACCTTCAGGTTGTGAGGCACACGTTTAAGGGAGAAGCCATTGGACCAACAGACAAGAACTTGTGAAAAAGGAGATCACTCAGATGATACAGTTTCACGCAAATAGCTGAAAAATCCTGGGTTTAAGTGTTTTTCAAACTGCTCAAAATTGCGGACAATCTAAGGGCAGAGCTTATTGGTCAACGTGATACATGTGTTCCTCATGAGTCAAGGCACATGTGTAAGCAGGTTTAATGGCTGTCGGCCAAACGAGGCATGACTTTTGCCTGTTTAAAGTTTGCATTTTCAAATAATCGCTATAGCGCCCCCCTTTGACCAATTGGAGTAAGATTGGTTTCAGTGATATTTGGAATGACCCTCAACATTACCGCAAAGTTTCAAAGAAATGTGAGTCTGCATGTATGTGTTAGGGGCAGATGAATAATTGTCATAAAACTGCAATATTCATTGGCTCATTAAAGCTTCATTTTTTCACTTATGGAAAATCTTTTGCACATGTTTGTCGGCATAGGTCCAAAGTTCATGTGTAAAACGTTTCGTGCAGATTACTCAAAAATCCCAGGAGGAGATAGGTTTTAACTGTTTTTCATATAATTCAAAATGGTGGGAGATCTAAAGGTCAGAGGTCAAAAGTCAGAGTGTGAAAGTTGTTGATCATGAGTAGACGCATATGTATATTGAAGTTTCATGGCTGTAGGTCAAACAGGGCATGAGTTGTACCTGTTCAAAGTTGGCATTTTGCTATAGCGCCACCTTTTGACGAAAGATTGTGAGAATTATTTCTTGATAGTTTTTCATGACCATCTACCATATGGCCAAGTTTCGTAAAAAGCGTATGCACGGTTCAGCCAGAACTGCGAAAAGTGGCAGAAGAAAAAAGAGGGGAACATTAAAACAGGTCCAGAGCTGAGCTCTGGCCCCGTAATTATCCTTTTCTAGGCAACACAGAAGGGGGGGGGGGGGGGACTTTTTTCTTATTTCCACACAACAGCTCTGAGGTGTATTAAAGACATAGTTCAATGTTGAAAATGAGTGGTCTTCCCCTTTAACTTTGTCAGAGATTTCATAGATGGCTTCATAGACTTGACAGCACTATAATCAATGTTGTGCAATGTATGTTTGTTTGTTTGTTTGTTTGTTCACACATCTTTTCAATATCATGTCAATATGTTGGATTCGTGCTAATGTGTCTTTTCAGACATTTAACCACATAAAACCCTTTGTACTAACTTGACAGTTGTACAAACAAACAAATATGGCACAACATTGATTATAGTGCTGTCAAGTCTATGAAGCCATCTATGAAATCTCTGACACAAACATCTGCAACACAATTGTATCGTGCATCTGCAAATAGGGATGCTAGGGTTCAAGTGGTAAATGTAAAAAACAGGATTTGGCGGCCCCCCTGTTGTAACTCTGAGGACTCCCTGGGGGTCCCGGACCCCCCATTTCCCCACGGCATATAATAGTGAATGAAATCTTTGAACGTATTTAATTAACGTATTTTGTGAGGTCATAGTAGCCTTGATCCCTTGATCCCTTCTGAGCACCTAACTTCTAATCAGCTCATGTTTGGGGCCAAATGTCACGACATTTCCTCAGATATCTCGTTCACAAGTGTCGGGGTACATATTGACGTATGGACGCACAAATCGAAAACATATTGGCCCTCATTTATCAACGCGGTGCAGCCCAAATAATGGGCGTAGAGCGAGATCACCGCACCTTTCGGCATTTATCAATATATCCTGACGTGGGCTTCATCCTACCATACGCTGAGATCTCACGTCTGGTCGAGACCAGTTGTTGACGTTGGCTGCGCCCGTTTATTCCATTCTAGACCTGCGGAGCAGCATTGTCTGACTGTCTGACAGGCATCTGGACACATAATCCACTCCTAAATGTATATCTACACTAATAAATAATCCCTGTGAAAATATAACATTTTATAAAGTAATTTAAACAAACTGCTTTAACAGTCATTCAGTTGCATTGGCTATTTTAAAATAGCAGATCTGCAAGCTCAAAAACGGGTCGCATCGCGACGTGTTGTGAGCTTGTAGATCTGCTATTTTCAAAATATACGAGCGCTTTTGCGTCGGGACTCGGGAGTCCCGCGGTCGGGACTGCCGACGATCTTTTCATGGACAGTGAGGTGTACAAACTTACAGTAGCTTGTCCTAAGTTATGGAGTTATGTCATAGAGAGTTATGAAGACTACAACCTGACTGGGTTAAGGATATAAACCCGACGCTCCAATCTCTTATTAACGTGGCGGAATCACTGCCGCGGAATGACTGCCGCCCGTCCGAGTCTCACGGGGAATATCCTACATGACTGCTTGTGCACTGCTCGGTATGGGTTAAATAAATTAATATACAAACGTATTCCATTCATGGCGATGTGATTGGTATCATAATATGTCATTCATGTAGGCTACAAGCCTACGTGACAAAGATTGTACCGCTACGGATTACATGAAAGACACAGTTGGGCGTGTGTGTGTGAGTGAGTGAGTGAGTGAGTGAGTGAGTGAGTGAGTGAGTGAGTGAGAGGTGAGGCGTGTGCGTGTGCGTGTGCGTGTGTGTGTGTGACTTGACAGGCAGCGAGGCGAGGCGAGGCGATCGGGGGAAACTCTTTCTTATTGGCTTTTGATGTCTTTGGTCGTATTCTGATTCTTCTTCATGTCGTAAAATCGGGGCGTTTTGAGAATATTTAAGGGCGTGTTATTTAAATGACGCTCGTTTTCAGACGTGAGATTTATCAAAGCTCCGACCTGATGTACGCCAGGATTGGCTGTGTAGGATCCGTTGATAAATGTGACTTTGACGTTGGTGTACGCCGAATATATGGAAAAATATAAGCCGGTTTATACGCTGCGTTGATAAATGAGGCTGATTGTGTCATAATGACTGTTACGTGTACTGCCATTAGGCATACACTGGTGTCTGTGTTTGCTGTTTTCTTCCCCCTGCCTTTGCCCTCTTGTCTATCATTCATTCCCAGGTCCCATCCTTCAGCATTCAACTCCGCCTCTCACCATCGGTTGGTCATCCACTCATTCGGTCCACCAATCACCTCCAACCAATCACCTTATATAAATCACCTGTTTGGCAGCCATCTTGACTTAACTTTTCCTCCTGCCATGCTGCCACCAGTCAATTGTTTGTTCCTCGTAACCAATTCAGTTTTGTAACATGCCAACGTTACAGGGTAGGGTAGTTTAGTTCTGGGGTACGCTGTACATTTCTGCACGTAGGTAACCTTCTGTTATTCACACTAGTGTAGAGGTGAGTGCCACCCCTTGTAATTTGTTTTTTTGTTTGAGTAGGAAGAAATATTGTGTTTCTCTTTGAATAGGTAAGATTTTACTTTATTTAGACAGTGCGTTTTATTGCTTTCTTTCCTTTGGCACCACCAGACCTTCCCTGTATTGTTACTTGGCTTATTTCATTCTTTTTAGTTTTCTAATAAACAAACTTTCAGTTCAATTCAACCTCTGTCCGTCTCAGCTATGTAATTTGGGTATATGTTATGTTATAGTCCCTCCACCCTAGACCAACTACTGGGACGTAACAATGACCCTATTTTGTCCATTTGGTTCCATTTGTACCATCTGATTTTACAGTTTAATGTAGTTTAGGGTTCCAGAGGTAAAGAAAGAGAGAAAAAAACAAACACATACTGTATGAAATAGGGTCATTGTTACGTCCCAGTAGTTGGTCTAGGGTGGAGGGACTATAACATAACATATACCCAAATTACATAGCTGAGACGGACAGAGGTTGAATTGAACTGAAAGTTTGTTTATTAGAAAACTAAAAAGAATGAAATAAGCCAAGTAACAATACAGGGAAGGTCTGGTGGTGCCAAAGGAAAGAAAGCAATAAAACGCACTGTCTAAATAAAGTAAAATCTTACCTATTCAAAGAGAAACACAATATTTCTTCCTACTCAAACAAAAAAACAAATTACAAGGGGTGGCACTCACCTCTACACTAGTGTGAATAACAGAAGGTTACCTACGTGCAGAAATGTACAGCGTACCCCAGAACTAAACTACCCTACCCTGTAACGTTGGCATGTTACAAAACTGAATTGGTTACGAGGAACAAACAATTGACTGGTGGCAGCATGGCAGGAGGAAAAGTTAAGTCAAGATGGCTGCCAAACAGGTGATTTATATAAGGTGATTGGTTGGAGGTGATTGGTGGACCGAATGAGTGGATGACCAACCGATGGTGAGAGGCGGAGTTGAATGCTGAAGGATGGGACCTGGGAATGAATGATAGACAAGAGGGCAAAGGCAGGGGGAAGAAAACAGCAAACACAGACACCAGTTTTTGCCTAATGGCAGTACACGTAACAGTCATTATGACACAATCAGCCTCATTTATCAACGCAGCGTATAAACCGGCTTATATTTTTCCATATATTCGGCGTACACCAACGTCAAAGTCACATTTATCAACGGATCCTACACAGCCAATCCTGGCGTACATCAGGTCGGAGCTTTGATAAATCTCACGTCTGAAAACGAGCGTCATTTAAATAACACGCCCTTAAATATTCTCAAAACGCCCCGATTTTACGACATGAAGAAGAATCAGAATACGACCAAAGACATCAAAAGCCAATAAGAAAGAGTTTCCCCCGATCGCCTCGCCTCGCTGCCTGTCAAGACACACGCACACGCACACGCACACGCACACGCCTCACCTCTCTCTCTCTCTCTCTCTCTCTCACCAATGGGGTTTTGTGACCTCTAAAGCAGTTGTCCCCAAACCTTTTAGCTCAAGAACCCCCTAAACAAATTGCCGTTTGCCCGGGACCCAAACTAGTCCTCACAACGCGTCACTTCTTGCCGCGTTGTGAGCTTGTAGATCTGCTATTTTCACCACTATTTTAAATGTTGTTTTGATTTATTCATTAAGCAATTATTAGAATATTTTATTTTATTAATGAAAAGACCTAAATCGCATACCGGAGACGGACATAGGGGGCGTGGCCAGGAATAGAGTCTATAAGGGTCCATTTTGTTCCATGTGTGCACTCTTAGAATTACAGACCCATAACGTTCCGTTTTGTTCCATTTGTAGGCCTAAACTCTCAGAGTGACGTTAACACTGAGGATTTCACGATGTGGTCTTTCCCATGGCCCTGAGGAATTTCCTGTTGTTGCTTGTTTCCCACACACACACACACACACAGTATGTGTCATAAATAAAATGGTCTTTAATTGATGAAAATGTGTGTTTTTTTGTAAACACAAATAACTATAATTAACCCATAAAAATTGGTCCACGACCCAAACATGGGTCCCCACCCACTGTTTGGGAAACAGTGCATATAAAACTAGGGGTCACTGATGTAGGCCTGTAGGGGGGGAGATGCAGCTCGGCACACAAAGGCCTGCACCACATACTGTCAGTGGTGGAGAAAGTACTCAATTGCTTTACTTGAGTAAAAGTACCAATACTGCAATGTAGAAGTACTCTGTTACAAGTAAAAGTCCGGAATTCAAAATTGACTTGAGTAAAAGTGCAAAAGTATTGTCATCAAAATGTACTAAAAGTACTCAAACATTTGAAAATAGCAGATCTACAAGCTCAAAACGCGTTGTGAGCTTGTAGATTGGCTATTTTCAAATACCCTAGATATAAAATAAGGCTAAAGTGGTTAATGTATGTTTTATAATATAAAAATGTATATCTGAAAAGTAACTAGTAACTAAAGTTTTCAAATAATTATAGTGGAGTAAAAGTACAATATTTGCCTCTTGTACTTAAGTACAGTAGGCTACTTACGTAAATGTACTTAGTTACTTTCCACCACTGCCTCTTAACCACATCCACTCTGACCAGTGAAGAGAAGAAAGAAACACACCTGGGCTTTTCTGTTGAGGCCCTGAAAATAGAACCAATAAGCCAAAGGTTAAACAGTAGAGGTTGGAACATCAAAAGAAAAAGACTAGGGAAAGGAAAGTAATAATACCTGAGTCCTGAGATGAAAGAAAACAAGGGAAAACTGGAGGGAACAGGATGTGAAGCGAGACAGGAGACAATATGAGAAAGATGAAGCTATATGGAGAAGAGGAGAGCAGAAACTGATATGGGAGAGGAGAGGAGAGGAGGAAAAAAATTAGATAATAAAACAGAGAACAGGAATTAGAAGACAGACAGACAGACAGTCCTTTAAAGTCGTAGTGCAATGGTTATTTCAGTTATAACTTATTTTATTGTTACGTTTCACTCCGAAACGGCGTCTCAACCAATCAGCAGGTCCCATCCCTTCAGGCTATGGAATGCTGGAATCTACCTGGAGCTCACGCTGCCAAAGAGAGAGAGAGAAATGTTTGTTACTGCGTTGCTTATTTCCTACCTAAAATGTTTATAGATACATACATCTTTTAGTGTGCTGATTTCATTTAAAACAAGTAATACACCATCTGGACGTCATCTTCAATGAGATTCAAAAGGGAGTAGCTCTGTAATCGAAATCAGGTGTGTTTGGAGGAACGTGAGCTATGAGAATCAAACAGGAGAATGAAATCAAGATTCATATTCATTCATAAGGGTCTATCTATGTCATCATCACGCAGTACGTTTACATTTGACAGGAAGTAATTAAGTTTTTTTTCGCAACTGTTGTTGACCACGCCTTTAATCTGTAAAATGAATCGTCTTTTTTTTGTTTTACCAACATTCTGTATCCAGCTGCCTGTAGCGTCCTCCTTTGAACATTATACTTTTTCAGTGTTCTGCTTTGTAGTGTGGGGGTCTGTGGCACACTGGCTCAATACATTTTCAGATGGGGGTGTCTGCAGCCAACCGTGCATATTAATTTGGGGGTCCTTGACATGAGCAAATTTGAGAACCACTGCAATAAAACACATTTAGTAATGCTGTGCCTACAGAAAACTAAAAATTCACATTTCAAGTAACTAGTTCCAGGAGTTTCTCCTTTCAAAAGAAAAAAAGCTGTTGTAAGCAAAAGATGTTTTTCAGAATGAAACGTTACAGTTTTATAGTGGCTCCTCTGCAGCTTTGTCTCTCTGTGTATTTGCATAAAGGCTGAGGAGCCTGTCCATTTAAACATTTATACTCAAGCTTTACATAATGAAAATCAATCTGTGCACATGCTTACACTGGAGTGTGTTTATCATAGTCTTGTGTAGCTAGATGTTTGATGACATTTAAATTCAACGTAGTTGCTAAAACTGGGTGATAACAATTTGGAGATTTAACCGTGTGAAAAATAGCATCTATTACACTGGGGCAAACATTTAGCGTAGCGCGAACAGGATAAGGCCCAGTATAGAGCTCTGCAGCACTCCAATTTGTGTGTGCTTTTGCTACTACTACAGATTTTGTCCAAACCTCATGCAAATCAGATTCACCTTTTGACCTATAACTCTTGAACCGTATATAGGCCACTTACATTTGTCCCTGACAGGACATTCCGCAATTTTGCTTTTCTTTTTTCATGCACAATTGTTGTTACTACAACAGATTTTGTCCACAGCTGACCCAAATTGGTACACCTTGTGTCTGTAGTCATGTGATCAACATGTATGTCAATGGGCGTGTTCTCTCCTCCGCGTCATCAGTGCCCATACCCTAGGTGGGGTTGGCGAAAGGGCCTCTCTGTGTGGAGTTTGCATGTTCTCCCCGTGTCTCCTAGGGTAGGTACCCTCACAAAAACATGCAGTAATCCTGGTCACTATACTGCCTCCCCCTGGCCAGCCGGGGCGCCTGATGGAGGGGAAGGGAACTGGTTGGAATAACGTGTTCCTTCCACGCGCTACGTCCTACCGGGGAAACTCTCCCCTGTCAGGTGACAAGATGGTCAGTTGGCTCTCATGCATTGAAGGAGGCATGAGCTCGGCCCTGGCCTCCCTAGGTTGGCAGAGGGAAGGTAGTGCCCAGGATTACATAGAGATTGGCACTGGGTGTAAAAAATGGGTTTACAAAATCGTGGGATAAAAACTATCTAAAAAAAAAAGAACGATGTATGTCAATGGCCACTCCCGCAAGCTTTGTAAGCCAAGCGGTATATAACTGCACCATTTAACGTTTACCACCAACGATAGCAGGCAAAAACCAGGAAACAGGCTTGTATGACTAGCTGCTAGTTGAACATTAGCCCTATAATATACAGTATATAATAGAGAGATGGAAATTGTGATAGTGTCCCCTTAAATGCTGTGTAAAATGAGATCATGCCATTGGTGCATGAATAGCAGAAACATGACATACACTACATCACATGTGACAGTACATACCCTATGCTGTTCCTAGCATCCATCACCAAGCACTTACCAGAGAGAGAGAGAGAGAGAGAGAGAGAGAGAGAGAGAGAGAGAGAGAGAGGTGGCTTAGTGGCAGTGGGGAGGCATTAGCCTGGGAAGCAAAGCTTTTTGGGTCTATGATCCGGTCGGAAGCGGAAGTAGCCCTACGTCACCAGGCGCGTCATCCGCGTCATCAGGCGACCGGATCGCGACAATCCGGAAAGACGTCACCCCAAAATAGGTCCGTCCTAATAAAATCCTTGCCGCGGCGTAGTTTAGCTTATTTTTTAAATATAAACTTTCCGGGGACTATTTAGCGTCATTATCCGTATTATCCCACGGGGAAATTCTATTCCATTTAAATAGGGATTGGGGAACCAAAACAAAGCGGCACCGCAAAACCGGATCGCGACAATCCGGAAAGAGGATTATTTTTTTCCCTTTTTTTTCAGTAGGTGTGGCCTAGACCGGATCATATGGGTCTTTAGTAACGCATACCAGGCTTTCCTCCGAGGTGGAAAGACTGGTGACGCGAGGTTAGGGAGGCATAGCTCATGATATCAGACCAATCATTCATTTTGTAGAAGCGCCAAATTTGCCAGATGTGTTGATGATTAAATGTTTAGTAGCTACTTTTACTACTGTACTGTAAGTATAATTTATATGCCAATACTTTTGTACTTTTACTCAAGTCAAAGATTATATTTTTTTATATTATGGCATTGCTATTTTTATTCAAGTAAAGACATCTGAATATGTGCTTCTTCCACCACTGCTTGGTGGCCAGGGGAAGACTGTCACTGGGAGAGACAGAGAAGGAGACAAAGGGAGGACGAGATTGAATGCGACACACAGGCAAGTTGAAACGAGGCGAGCAAAGTTAGGCGGAAAATAGACCAAGCTGGGGAAAGTTTACTAATTTATGTGAAAGACTTCAGACGTGAACGCTCGCCTCGCCCCTGTCGAACGTGCCTTTCCAACCAAATGGCCTCGCATCTCAGAGGCAATTACCATGAGTCTAACTCATTCACTGTGTTGATTAATCTAGCTTGGCTCTCGGTGTGTGTGTGTGTGTGTGTGTGTGTGTGTGTGTGTGTGTGTGTGTGTGTGTGTGTGTGTGCGTGTGTGCGTGTGTGTGTGTGTGTGTTTGGGTGGAGAAAGTTTTTGCGCAGTGCCCGTGTTAGCAAAGAATCTAACTGAGAACAGTTAACTGGGTGAACTTAGTTTCACCTTTACCAGAATTCTCAGACTGGCAGCTGCATGAAGACTCAACAGAGTACACTTCTAAAGTGGTTCTAGAGATCAGTGGTTCTCAAATGTTTTCATGTCAAGGACCCCCAGATTAATATGTACAGTATATGCCCTCGACCCCCATCAGAAAATATTGTGTGTCAGGGACCCCTATACAAGATTTGTGTTGTTACAGGATTGTAGGAAACTAGAGCAGATCTAAAATTTACCAGCTAAGCTACCCGTACACCACCTGGTCCTTGCATTATGGCCCATGTGCAATGTCAGATCGACTAGTCAACCCACTGAAGAGGAAAATGTCTTAGAACGGACTGAGGAAAGGCAGACAGACTGAAGAGACCGTTTCCTCATTTTATAGTGGTTCCTTTAGGGTTTGTGGTTGTGGTTGTGGTTGCGTTTAATAGTTCCCTTTGCTGTATTTGCAGGTAACAGTGCATCATGAATAAGAGACACAGCCTAGTCAATTAGGGAGATAGAAGAAGCAACAGAGGGAACAACAAACAGAAAGCAGAGCTCAGGAAAGGACCTTTGGCCTCACAGCCAAGATTAGATACATACTTAAATGTGCAGTGAGCAGTGCCAAGTATAGGGAACATTTACATGATAGTAACTTTGTGGAAATTCAACAATGGCTTAAAAACATCACACTTGAAACATCATGCCAACACGCAAACTGGCATCGCAGCTACTTGGCTGCTACTTTAGGCCTACTGTATGTGCCCCCATTCCTGAAGAAAGGAAGTATTGAAGCCTTCTTTGCTGCTGACAACACAGGACATTGCCGAATGCAAAGGACCCACTCATGGATCGGCCATTGCAATAAACCAGAAAACCGAGGTGGTTTGACAGCTGCAGACAATTTGTTATGCCCAGAATCTCTCAGTCACTCCACACCAATGCAGATGTTACTGCATTATGTTTTGTGACAAGACAACAACCAAAGCAAACCACAAGGACAGAGGAGTTTGCTGTCAACAAGAGCAGAGTCACCACGACATTATGCTGATGCAACTGGCATGGGTATTTGCCTCTGCTGAATCCAGGACAAAAGTTGGGGAAACCTCTAGCAAAATCCCATACTGGCTACAACTCACTCTTATTCACTGCCCAGGCTTGCTTCACCTGAATATGATGCTAAATGTTTCGATATAAACTGTACACACCTGCACATGATATGATGCTAACGTCCCAAATATCACGTACCGTATATATCTGCTTTTCACATATGATATCGGATTATGATTCTCGGACTGGGGCCCATGACCCACCTCTCTCCCACTCACTTTGCCAGCCTAGGCTGGCTCAGGGTGGAAGACAGGGTTAAACAACTAAAAATGGGACTGGTCTTCAAAATTGTAAATGCAGATTCGCCCGAAATGCCCCCTATACTCGCATATCTGTCTAAATACCTCCAAAAAGTTAGTGATACCCACAGTCACAAAACTAGAGGGAGCGTAAACAACAATCTGGTACCACCCACCCATAAAACAAACATGGGCACATGTTCCTTCTACAGCACGGCCACCAAGGTATGGAATAGTCTAACCCCATCCCTCAAAAAATGCAGTTCGCTGGGCTCATTCAAAACAGCCCTAAAAACTCATCTTTCTGGAGGCCAAAAGAGGACGTAGTACCAGTTTTCCGGTAGACAGACGACCCCCTCCCCTTTTTTTGGTATATATATTTTTTTTTTCATGCTTTTTTTTTTTTTTTTTTTTACATATATATTTACAAATATAGGTATTTTTTCTCTGAATTTTAGTTTGATATTTGAACTGTTTGGTTGCTACTATATATGTCTATGAAATTAATTCAAGGACCCCAACGGAAACAAGTCCGCAAGGACTTTTTTGGTCGGACCTTTTAGACAAAAGTATTATAAATGTAACTGTGTTGTTTTACATTCTTTTGCCTAATACACATTTCAATCAATCAATCATATATTTATGTGTTTATTTGTCATTAACCTGTGTTCTACATCTTCTGTTTGTTCTCACTCTACAGTACCTCTATCCCCTCTCTTGTCACAGGAAAAAAAGGAATTTCACCCACTGCTTTGCACCTGTAAGACTGTGATAAATAAAGCAGATTCTGATTCTGATTTGATCAAAGTGGAGCTTTGCCAATATCCCAGAGTGGCACATGAGTGGTGAACCCTCACTGTAATCATGCAGGCAAATCAACCCACTGACATGGCTCTGTAAGAGTCGGGTTGTGCAGCTGTTAGAAGCTAGGCCTGACTTGAAACACAGCTGTCCCAAGACTAGGGAAACTGCATGTTGAATTGACTGTTCTGAGAGCTCTTGGAGCCTCTAATGAGAACTCAGCCATAGAGTAGATACCATTGTACATAATTAATCTGTTCTTAATCACTTCCTGTAAATCCTATATGCTTAGTTGACCGGGTCGCGCAGGGCTCTATGCTAGGTCCGCTCCTACTTCAAATCTCTTTGTCGAAAATAGCCAATCTACAAGCTCACAACGTGTGACACGTTGTGAGCTTGTAGATCAGCTGTTTTTGCCAAATGATTGGTTCACATGGTTAATGACTTTAATGGTTAAATTCATGTTAAATGAAAAAAAAGAAAAACATTGCTGTTCATTGGAGCAATGCGTCATCGTAGCCGCTATATATTTGGGGGAGAGTTTCGTGTCCTAATGCATGTATGCCCCATGAGTGTCTACTGAAGCAGGCCGTCTCTCCACTTCATAACATTCTCAACCTATTCTCACACGGTTTGGTTTGTTAGAAATGTCAGACAGGGGAGATTGGGTGGTGCAGTGGGTGGAGGTTGTGGGTTTGAATCCACCATGGCACATCCGACTTTGTTGAGCGTCTTCTATACAGTGGTGGAAAAACTCAAATATTTTACTTAAGTAAAAGTATCAATACTGCAATATAGAAATACTCCATTACAAGTAAAAGTCTGGAATTAAAAATGTACTTGAGTAGAAGTACAAAAGTATTGGTATCAAAATGTACTTAAAGTATCAAAAGTAAAAGTACTAAAATGTTTGAAAATAGCAGATCTACAGGCTCACAACGCGTCGCATCGCGGCGCGTTGTGAGCTTGTAGATCGGGTATTTTCAAATAGCCTAGGTATAAAATAGGGGTAAAGTGTTTAATGTATGTTTTAGAATATAATAATTGATAATTGCAAAGTAACTAGTAACTAAAGTTGTCATATAATTGTAGTGGAGTAAAAGTACAATATTTGCCTCTGAGATGGAGTAGAAGTAAAAGTACAGAAAATTGGAAATACTCCAGTAAAGTAAAAATACCTCAAAATTGTACTTAAGTACAGTACTTGAGTACATGAACTTAGTTACTTTACACCACTGCTTCTATACGAACACAATTGGCGCGTTGGCGCTAAGCCGGCGGGGAGGGTGGTAATTGTCGCTCCACGTACTCCTACGGACTATAGGGCCGCACCTGTCAGCAGGGAGTGTTGGGCGGGAAGAGTAGGACGAAGGCTATGCTTCCTCCCGGTGGGGGCTCCTCACTGGCAGGTGAGTCAGTAGGATACAACAGCTCTGTCAACACACAGAAATGTGTTTGCGGAGGAAATAATTGGCGTGCCGACTAAATTGGGGAGAAAAAGGGGTTAAAAAAACAATCCTAGTTATGATATAGGTAAAAAATATATATATATACCAAAACACCCTATCTTACACAAATAGTAACAGTAAGGGTTATTAAAAAGAAAGAAAGTTATACTTCTATTCAACGCAGGC
>NC_137606.1:54983099-54988099 GCF_963280865.1 Gymnoscopelus braueri
TATCTGAGTACTTTTTCCACCACTGCATATAGGGGTATAGGAACAAAGATTGACCGGTAGATCGAGCGCTGTGCCTTCTGGCTCAGATATTTTTGAAAATAGGGCTTAAGCGTTTAATGTACACAGCACAGTAACTATATTTTTACAGGTCACACTTCAGGTATAGGAAACATGCAACATATTAGTTGAGTCCTGTGTCTCTCATGTGCCCCCCCCCCCCCACCCCTCTAAACCTTACTCCAGCCATAGTACTTTCTTAATTGCAGCCATAACTCTTTTTTGATAAATGAAATGACTGTTTTTGCTCATGGGAATAAGAACCATGTTTTTTTTTACTGTCCTCATGGGGACTTCTGGCTTTTTAAAATGCTCTCTCTCTCTCTCTCTCTCTCTCTCTCTCTCTCTCTCTCTCTCTCTCTCTCTCTCTCTCTCTCTCTCTCTCTCTCTCTCTCTCTCTCTCTCTCTCTCTCTCTCTCTCTCTCTCTCTCTCTCTCTCTCTCTCTCTCTCTCTCTCTCCAAGCTTGTCAAAAGAGGAGAGGTGAAACGCTGTAATAGTTCCATTATTACCCACATCACCAGCACCTCTAAAAAGGTTTTGTGACTCAGGGACCAAGACAGAACCATTAATAATAAATGACAACATATTGAAATTATATGTCCACAAATGGAGAACTGACTGACCTGTCTCTCTCCCTGAACAGTGGATTATTTCGAGACTCAAGAGTCTGCCTCTCCCGCTCTCTCTGTCATTACATTTGTATGGAAATTTCAAAAGATAGTTCTACAGGAGAAAACCGCATTTGGTTTTAGATGTGATTCAAATCTGATTTCTAAAGATGTCTGAGTCTGGACACTTTATACTTTGTCATACAATGGTGTCACTTGCCGGAAATAGCAGATCTACAAGCTTCAACTCGCCGTGACGCGTTGTGAGCTTGTATATCGGCTATGCGCGGCGAACGACCCCACAGTACGACAAAGCATTTACTCACGGTTATGCAGTTACCACAACAACCAATTCAATGCAAGTCTCATAACAGTGTGGACAGTCAGTCCTAAAGATCACATTTAATAACAGTGTGGACAGTCAGTCCTAAAGATCACATTTAATAACAGTGTGGACAGTCAGTCCTAAAGATCACATTTAATAACAGGGTGGACAGTCAGTCCTAAAGATCACATTTAATAACAGTGTGGACAGTCTGTCCTAAAGATCACATTTAATAACAGTGTGAACAGTCAGTCCTAAAGGTCACATTTAATAACAGGGTGGACAGTCAGTCCTAAAGATCACATTTAATAACAGGGTGGACAGTCAGTCCTAAAGATCACATTTAATAACAGTGTGAACAGTCAGTCCTAAAGGTCACATTTAATAACAGGGTGGACAGTCAGTCCTAAAGATCACATTTAATAACAGGGTGGACAGTCAGTCCTAAAGATCACATTTAATAACAGTGTGAACAGTCAGTCCTAAAGATCAGATTTAATAACAGTGTGGACAGTCAGTCCTAAAGATCACATTTAATAACAGGGTGGACAGTCAGTCCTAAAGGTCACATTTAATAACAGTGTGAACAGTCAGTCCTAAAAATCACATTTAATAACAGGGTGGACAGTCAGTCTTAAAGATCACATTTAATAACAGTGTGGACAGTCAGTCTTAAAGATCGCATTTAATAACAGTGTGGACAGTCAGTTCTAAAGATCACATTTAATAACAGGGTGGACAGTCAGTCCTAAAGATCACATTTAATAACAGTGTGGACAGTCAGTCCTAAAGATCACATTTAATAACAGTGTGAACAGTCTGTCCTAAAGATCACATTTAATAACAGTGTGGACAGTCAGTCCTAAAGATCACATTTAATAACAGTGTGGACAGTCAGTCCTAAAGATCACATTTAATAACAGGGTGGACAGTCAGTCCTAAAGATCACATTTAATAACAGTGTGGACAGTCAGTCCTAAAGATCACATTTAATAACAGTGTGGACAGTCAGTCCTAAAGATCACATTTAATAACAGTGTGGACAGTCAGTCCTAAAGATCACATTTAATAACAGGGTGGACAGTCAGTCCTAAAGATCACATTTAATAACAGTGTGGACAGTCAGTCCTAAAGATCACATTTAATAACAGTGTGAACAGTCTGTCCTAAAGATCACATTTAATAACAGTGTGGACAGTCAGTCCTAAAGATCACATTTAATAACAGTGTGGACAGTCAGTCCTAAAGATCACATTTAATAACAGGGTGGACAGTCAGTCCTAAAGATCACATTTAATAACAGTGTGGACAGTCAGTCCTAAAGATCACATTTAATAACAGTGTGGACAGTCAGTCCTAAAGATCACATTTAATAACAGTGTGGACAGTCAGTCCTAAAGATCACATTTAATAACAGGGTGGACAGTCAGTCCTAAAGATCACATTTAATAACAGGGTGGACAGTCAGTCTTAAAGATCACATTTAATAACAGTGAGGACAGTCTGTCCTAAAGATCACATTTAATAACAGGGTGGACAGTCAGTCCTAAAGATCACATTTAATAACAGGGTGGACAGTCAGTCCTAAAGATCACATTTAATAACAGGGTGGACAGTCAGTCTTAAAGATCACATTTAATAACAGGGTGGACAGTCTGTCCTAAATATCACATTTAATAACAGTGAGGACAGTCAGTCCTAAAGATCACATTTAATAACAGGGTGGACAGTCAGTCCTAAAGATCAGATCTGAGAAACATCTGATTTGCCTGTCCTGTGGTCGGACCCGTCCATTCCATCTCATCAGCTTCAGGTATAGTTCATTCAGTCTCTGCCTCAGTGTTTACTTTCAGGGTAATTGCGGTCCATATTCCATTTGTTGTAGTTGACTCTTTGAACTCCCCATCATTTCATTAACCAGCATTTCAATGTCCCCGTCCATAAACCCATCAGGCCACAACACACTGACATCACGCAGGCATGTACAAAAAAAAAAAAAAAAACGCTCATAAGACGCAGTGGAAAAGAAGACACAGCGCTCATGTGTAGAAATGAATTCCATCAAACTTTCAGCGGCAGTTTTCCTCCCAGTATGGAGGAAGAAGGCTTATCTGAACACTTAACACTGTATATATGCTGACGAAGGCCAATAGGCCGAAACGGGCTTGTGTCTGTGACTGCTGCTGCTCCTGATAAATGCTTAAAGACTTGTGCGTGCAGTAGTTTTTTTTTAATCATAAATGGTTGCCATTCAATTAGGAGCGTGCTTCTATGTTTTATCACACATGCAAGCAAAGCGTGGCAGAGTAGTTTGACAAGTTATCACACCAGCAGTGCTTACGGACGTTTGCAGATACAGTTCAACGGCTGGGTAAGCCCCAGCCAAAAAGATGAAGACATTCATTCCAAAATTAGATGTCTGCCATTTGATAAATGTGACACCCACTCAATCAACTGATTGATAACTGAAAAGATTTAACACAAAGTTCCAAAGGTAAGCTAAGTTCTCGGTTCACAAACGGATAAGACTTATAAGCGCGTGCCCTCTATATTTCAGAAGCGTCGAACAATATTTCACAGGTCGTGATGTCTCCCACTAAATTATGTCGCTTGGAGGAGAAGAACTCTTAAGTTATCGAAAGGGACCAAGGTCTTAGATAGAAATGGAATGGAAAACAAGATAGTGCTAGTGATTTACTGGTTGTGGTTTCCTGATCATCAACCATGCATCTTGACAAAGTCAGAGGTGTAGCCAGGTCACACAACTTGCACTAGATCAGATAACAGTCAAGGCGGTTACACACCGGCGAATATGCAAATATACGCAAAATTCGGACTCGTTCCGAATAATTAAAAGACGCTTTTTCGATTCGCTTTTTCTCTTCGCTTTTCCGCTTTTTCGCTCCATGTAAGCTTGCATTGACTTTATAAGTTTTTAAAAAAAAACGTATTATTCGCATGAAATAAATCGCCCCTGTGTGTAAGGACCTTTAGGTGTGCAACAGTTAGTCAAACTATTGAATGTCTTTGATTATAATTATAAATAATCGATAAGTGATCATTTATTAAAATAATATTTAGGGCAAGCCATTATAGGTGATAAAAAAAAATTGCTATAGTTATTTTCAAAATGTCGCACAACACTGTTGTGCGACAAAGCTTTTTAAATAGATTTAATTGATGATATAACAATCAATATCAAAACATGATAAAAGACATTCATAGTGATACCGATAAATGGGTACTACGTTAGTTCCACTGATACCAAGCCGGAACACAATCGATTGATTAACCCCTTGAACCCTAGCATCCCAAATCAACACGAGGGGACCAAGTATAGAGCCCTGGGCGACCCCGGTCAATTAAGTATATAAGGTGCATGTGTACAAATTTGAGATATATGACTTAAAGGGATACTTCACTTTAGGGGAAACATTTTAAAAATATATTAAAATAAATGAAAAAAGTTATGGAAAATTCATGGCCCCCTCACGCATTAGAGTGTCCTACTAATGTGTGAGGGGGCCTTTATTTTGCCATAACTTCTTTCATTTTTTTTATATTATATTTTTAATGTTTATTTTATGTGAAAGTGAAGTATCCCTTTAACTTAACTGAACTTATACCTTTACTCCACTACATTTAAAATAAACACACTCCTTTGAATGCATGCCAACTACTATGCATGCCAACTACGGTCAGGTGTCACACTATTGCCCTATTTGATTCAAAACGGCTATTGTAGCTGAAGTTTGCATGTCTGAATAATGCAAAACAGAATTATTTGTTTGCATTTGCTTTTTTCTCCCCCATATATTTTCATAATAAAAAAGTGCGTATCGTATCGTATCGAAATCGTATCGAAGTTGTGAGCCCAATATCGTATCGTATCGTTTCGTGAATTTAGTGTATCGGCACACCCTAGGACTCGGTAGAGCTCTCTCGCCTTTGGACCACAAGGTCATGGGTTCGATCCCGTGCACCACCGACTCAGCGTATGTTATGTATG
>NC_137606.1:54993099-54998099 GCF_963280865.1 Gymnoscopelus braueri
GAAGACACGCCAGCAGGATTTGGACCAGAGGACCAGGGTCTGGGCGCAGGTTGGTCGCTGCAATTTCGGGTGGGAAGGTAAGCCTCTGGCTGAGGTCTACCCGCATTTCCCAATCCCGGGCTGTGTTCTGGATAAAGTACTCGACTCCAGTATTTGCTCCTCGTCAAATATTACTCAATTCCAAGTGAATGTTGCTCAGTCAAACTTGTACTTCAACGGGTGTGATTTGTCCCAAAACGTGATATGTTACGTCATGTCACTTTTGTGTTTCAATCTGGTATGGAAACTGGATATTACGTGTGAAGGCTGTGTAGTGGCCTAAACATCTACTGCTTTTAAAAACACTTAGGTACTCAAAAGTACAAAATGACAAAGTGCAATATTTATTTTTAATTCAATGCATTGTATTCAAATTTAAACATTTTCCCCAACAATCAGATTTTCCAGAAATGTTCCAAAAATATCAGTAACAGTGAAAATAGCAGATCTACAATGGTTGAAACCGGGCTCTGTGCATAACTATAGTTCTCTTTCCCAGAAGGGGGCATAAATATTTCCTGTTTCCAGTGAGTTTTGTATATCTTCATCTGCTCAGCAGCAGATTGGAACCGGAAACACATATGAAGGTGTTTCGGGTCCAAAATCTGCTGCTGAGCCAATTAAATCATCTCACAATATAGGACCCTGTAGGCAGTGTTGCCAGATTCTGTGAGAGAAACAAGCAACCAGATCTAGGAAAACCAGCCCAAAAGAAGCGACTGGCCACATGAGCACTTTAACATATACATCAGTTATTTGAAAATAGCAGATCTACAAGCTCACAACGCGTCGCGATGCGACGCGTTGTGAGCTTGTAGATCGGCTATTTTCAAATAAAAATATTGCGGGGAAATTATAATAAGCAGATCTGGCAACCCTGCCTGTAGGACGCCCACGAGGATCTCAAACTCTTTAGTCTCACCATTGTGGGTCTGAACCTTGGCTCGAGTCCGGCTACACCTTGCCTATATCATCTTAACCATCTTCTCAGGAACGATGTAGGCCCGGAAAATGTTCATGAATTTCTCCCGGTGGATCAGCCTGATCTCCAAGCATTTAGTATACATTGCACGGATCCAGTGCACGTCATTCCGTGCATAGTCGCCTAGAAACCCCGAAAATCCGTGCATATGTATGGCGAGTCCCACGGTGGGCGTAACCAGTTGCAACCCGGAAAAACCTGGAAGCAGAGCAGACCCCACGACAACATGTATGATGCTGTGCCTATCGGTACGTAACTCAAACGGCGCTGAGTAGGCTCAAGGGAACGTCGCAACGTTCGGGACGGCAACTCGCTCGCTTTAGCTCGCTCGGTGGTCCCTTACAGTTCCCTTGAGACTGCGCGCCTCCGAAATGGTTTCGTCACAACGGGGGAGATGCGAGGCGGCTCTGCACGGATTTTGGGGTTTTCCAGTTGTCTATGCACGGAATTTGAAAAATGTTCAATGACAACGTTTCCTCTGGCGATCGGGTTGGGTGGATGGTGGATGGTGGGATGGTGGATGGTGGATGGTGCCAAAAGCATTTAGGGAGTCAATGAATGTGATCATCGCTGACAGGTTCCGCCCCCTGACTCCTACCAGTATCGTCCTCAGAGCCACTATCTACCGACTGGCTCACCTGCCAGTGAGGAGCCCCCACCGAGAGGACTTATAGAGCCTTTGTCCTACTCCTCCCACCCAACACCTCCATGCTGACAGGTGCCGGGGAGTACAGTACGTGCAGTGACATAACCCTCCCCGCCCGGATTCCCTCCCCGCAAACACGGGGGCACTTTCACCAATGCACCCCCCGAGCGCCAAAGGGCTTTTTAACTTGTAATAAAGTATTCCTACATTGTGATATTATTGGTTCTTTTACTTAGAACCTCCTTATACCCTCCTCCTCATTATCATAACACAACAGGTGTGGGCATGAGGAGGAGGAGAGACTAGGACAGGTGGGTGGTGCTAAGGTGGAGGAGGAGGTGCTAAGGTGAGAACCAGGTATACTTAATGAACTGGAGGTGTGTCCACATAATAACATAATTTTAACAATTTCTGTACACTTTTTTGAAAAAAATCTTCCTCCTTGTATAATCATAATACCTGATGATTATGTTTTAGGGGTGGGAAAATCACTGAAAATCACGGCACCCTGTCTTTAAGTAAATAATATAAGTAGGCTACTTCTTCCAACACTGTCTGTCTGTCTCTCTGTCTCTCACTATGTTCTGCTTGCTTACGCACACGTTCTCTCTAGATCAAGATCAGACAAGGACCCCTACCCTCACATATCCATCCTCATCTTCATCTTCCCTCTCTCACCCCCCCCTTCTCTCTCTCTCTCTCTCTCTCTCTCTCTCTCTCTCTCTCTCTCTCTCTCTCTCCACCCCCCCCTCTCTCTCTCTCTCTCTCTCTCTCTCTCTCTCTCTCTCTCTCTCTCTCTCTCTCTATCGTCCACATTGTATCTTTCTCTTCTATCCCCCCCCCTCCTCCTCCTCCTCCTCCTCCTCCTCCTCCTCAGTCCCCTCTGTCTGTCCCTCTGTGCTGGCAGGGTAAAATTCAATGAGAGTGAATGAGCCCATGCAGTGGAAATCCCATCTGAGACTCCGTTATTAATTAGCCGGGATATTTATATCGGTAAGAGCTGCAGGGAGGGAGCGCATACACGCACGCTCACGCTCACACTCACGCTCACACTCACACTCACACTCACACTCACACTCACACTCACACTCACACTCACACTCACACTCACACTCACTCTCATTCTCACACATTTGTATTACCATACTTTTGAGGACAGCAACTTTTATGGATACCATTGCTACAATTCTTTGCCAATGTTTATAGTCCAATAAATAGCAGATTTCTCTCTCTCTCTCTCTCTCTCTCTCTCTCTCTCTCTCTCTCTCTCTCTCTGTCTCTCTCTCTCTCTCTCCCGTGCACACACACACACACACACACACACACACACACACACACACACACACACACACACACACACACACACACACACACACACACACACACACACACACACACACACACACACACACACACACACACACACACACACACACACACACACACACACACACACACACAGAGGCAAGCCAAAGAAAGGCCACTATAGCACAAGGCATAATCTTATCTTGTTGGGTAACAACGCTCCACAGAACCGGGGGAAGGAACTGGGAGGGAGGGAGGAGGTTTGGAAGAAAGGCGATGTGAGGACAGAGAAACCAGCAGAACAGAGGCCTGATCCACTGAGGAGGAGATGAAACACCCTGGAAGACCCATCATCATCATCATCATCACAAGGCAGATCATCCGCCTGCAAACAGCACAGCAGGGGAGCTGCTACTGCAGTGGTAACTTCTGTAACTGCTTTTTCAAAACTTGCTCATGACACATTCAATAAATAAAAGAAACTCATGTAATATTAGTATTTCCTTTTTTATTATACGTATATTTGTTTTACTTGTATTGTATACTTTTTACCCCACTAGCTTTAGTTACTTGCTACTTTGCAGATTTAGAGTATTAGTACAACACATACACTAACCACTTATTTGCAGATCAGCACATTTTTGGAAAAAGTTGACTCTTTTTTTGGAAAAATAGCATTACTTTTACTTTAGATCTGTAAGTGATGCAAATACTTTTGTACTCTTACTCAGTGGTTAAGTAAATAATACTAGTCCATACCCGGGGATGTGTGTACTCAAAGTATTTTGAGGTTATGTGCTGTACAGCAGGAGTCCCTAACCTTTTTGGCCCCAAGGACCTTCTTACAATATTTTCAATATGTTATTCTTTGCCAACCACCCACAATGTATGTCAAATGTTGTCTTAAATGTTGAAGTAACAATGAAACACTTATCCATTACTAACCAACAATGTATATAACATTTTACTTAGTAACGCCGAAACGCCACTGCATACACAGAGTTGACAAAAACTGTAATAAGCAGCTTAAAAATGGGAAATGGGAAAAACTCACTGTCTGCATATGCTAATAGTCAATGTCCGTGTGCAAGTTCAGAACAATATTGCTCAACCCATTGAGGGAGAAAAATGCAGATTGGACAAACTGACTGACTGACTGACTGTCTAACTCTCACTACGTTAAGCTTGCTTACTCATGCATTCTCTCTAGATCAACATCAGACAAAGGTCCCACCAGGGGTGGAAAGTAGTACATGTATTCACTGTACTGTACTGAAAAACCAGGGGAACAGAGGCCTGATCCACTGAGGAGGAGATGAAACACCCTGGAAGACCCTGAAAGCAGGGGAGCTGCCTGCTCGGCTGCTCCAGGATTTGTTTACCATTTGACATGCCGATCACCATGAATCTGATTTACTGTATGTGTCACCGACTACTCCTCAGCTTTTGGACTTTGACTGTATTTGTCAAATTGGACATTTAATTATCTTGTGTTCTTGCTCCCTGTTTTGGTGTTTAGTCATGTTTTCCTGATTGTTTAGTTCTGTAGCTCTATGTTCAATATTTAAAGACGTGGTAGAAACATAATGTTTTTCACACTTTTAGAGCATATCCAGGCTACAACACTGATGATACGTCGCAGGTGCATCCACGAGATGTTTTTATTTATAGTTATTCTATTCATAGTGGCTCATAGGAATAGACTACGTGACGACCAGTAACAGTCTGGTGACCACCGGACAGACGGTTGACAGCCGGAATGTAGACGGCACCCGGGAACAGTATGGGTTGGCGCCTCAGCCTGTGTCTTCCGTGGGGAAGAAGCCCAAAAAAACCACAATGAGGTCTTTAACTCTTTAAGACCTGAGAACGCATCTGTGTGTCATTTTTAGATTTCGTTGGGCTATTCAAAAATAGCAGATATACAAGCTCATAGCGCGGCACCGAGTGCCGCGCTATGAGCTTGTAGATCTGCTATTTTTGAAAAATCGTGAAAAATGTTGTGCAAATCTTTGAATATAAAGCGAG
>NC_137606.1:55003099-55035599 GCF_963280865.1 Gymnoscopelus braueri
ATATATATATATATATATATATATATATATATATATATATATATATATATTTATATATATATATATATATATATATATATATATATATATATATATATATATATATATATATATATATATATATATATATATATATATATATATATATATATATATATATATATATATATATATATATATATATATATATATATATATATATATATATATATATACATATACATATACATATACATATATATATATACACATATACATATACATATATATATATATATATATATATATATATATATATACTGTACAATGCATGGCATTGTACATTGTAGCGTTACAAGTTTGTAGATTGGCTATTTCTGGCAAAGAGATTTGGTGTAGAAAATAAAAAGCGGTCCATCTACATTTGTAGCTATCCGGTCAGTTTTACTAAGAGTAGAGGGTTTAACAACAGCCTGTGACTAGATAATAACATTGGATCTTGGATCCATTGGGACACAGATTATTCTTGGATGAGGTTTCAGCCTGACTGCGACAATATAGTAAATGTCCATCACAGGGAGGCATATCGTTGTTGTCGGGCAGAAACAGAAAATCTCCATAATTATTACAACTTTTTGTGTTCGTTCGTAAATTAACGCCATACTTGATCATGCTACCGCGTCACACAAAAGCACCAAAAGTAGCAGATCCACAAGCTCGAAACGTGGCGCAAAGCGACGCATTTTCAGATTGTAGATCTGCTACTTTTGGTGCTTTTGAATTTGAATCCTGAAAAGTAACAGTCTTGGAGATATGAGGTTTCCACCCAGCAGAGAGGTTATTCATCGGCATGTCAGCCTATCAGCGCAGTGTGACAGCGTGTAGGCACAGAATTGTCCAAGCCAGAAAGCTACTGTAAACATATTTACAGCCACATCGACAGCCATTATCATCCATGTAATCCAGCATGTCCAATTACTGGATGACACGCTATATTATACTGTTCAAAACAAGCATTGTCAACCCATGCCGCTATACCACTCCATAATCAGAAGAAAAGATAAACACATACATTTAAGTGTTGTTTTCCCGGGTCTCATTCAATAGAGTACTGAAGTCCTGACGTCTCTCGTTCATCCCCATGGGTCAGGGAAGTAATTCCTCTATGGAGAATAACATTGGGTCATCTTAGAATCGTCTCATATAAGAATTGTGGTCCAAACATAAACAAACTGTCCCGGCGCTATTGTCAGGGAGGTGGCTCTGTATCGTCTATGAAGTAATTAGTTACTAAAGCTGTCATATTAATGTAGTGGGCTAAAAAGCCCAATATTAGCCTGATATGTAGTGTAGTAAGTATAAAGTATTGAAAAAATGTCACACACAAGTAAAGTAAAAGTATCTCAAAATTGTACTTAAAGGTAGGGTAAGTGATTTACTTTGGTTAAAATAAGTGTTAAATAGCTTTATATTCTGATAGTACTCATTGCTATAGAGTGTTTGATCAGTAAAAGGAGTCTCCCATGTCTCTCCAGCTCTTTATTAAACAGAAAATGCATTTTCAGTGCTCTCTCCTGATTGGCTTACCTGAAAATGTACGTATATTCTGTTTACTAAAGAGCTGGAAAGACCCCTGTGACCGAACAAACGCTCTGTAGCAATGGTTACTATCAGAATATAGTATTTTAACCTTTTTAACAAAAAAAACAAAAATTACCAAACAATATCACTTACCCTACCTTTAAGTACAAATACTTGAGTAAATGTACTTAATTACTTTGCACTATTGTAAACACATACATTTAAGTGTTGTTTTGGAAGGTAGAGTATTGTCTCAATTGATCCCCTCCCCTCCCACCTTATAATAGAGGTTCAAAACCCAAAGTTATGAGGTGCTGTCCTAGAGAACACATTGGCAATGAACACCTATCCTGAACACCTATCCTAATCCTCAGTGTTCATTTATCCATTTGTAACTCAGAGAGTGTACAAAGGTAACCAAATGGACCCTTACAATGAGAAATATTTTAATTGTCATTTTACCAGTTAAAGTCAAAATGAATCGTCACCAAACACATAGTTTAACCTGCCTATTTATTTCCCTGCCTACTTATCACCTCTCCAGCCCCCCCTCCTCTCCCCCCCTCTCTCTCCCCCCCCTCTCTCTCTCTCTCTCTCTCTCTCTCTCTCTCTCTCTCTCTCTCTCTCTCTCTCTCTCTCTCTCCCCCCCCTCTCTCTCTCTCTCTCTCTCTCCCCCCCCCTCTCTCTCTCTCTCACTCTCTCTCTCTCCCCCCCTCTCTCTCTCTCACTCATGCGGTGCTGGCTCCATCACCGTAGGTGGTCTGGCGATGTCATTCATAATAAATGACCACAAGTTCAGTTCCCCCTTAACCTGCGTGACTTCCCCTCTATTTATATCTGCTCTGCCATTTCACACGCAGTGACACAGAAAGACCCCCCCTGGCAAGGCGCACGCACACACACACACACACACACGCACACACACACACACACACACACACACACACACACACACACACACACACACACACACACACACACACACACACACACACACACACACACACACACACACACACACACACACACACAAATAAATAAATGAATAGCATATATATGGCCTCTGGCACACAGAATCAATTGATCCTTGAGAAGTAATGAAATCCAGCTTAATTTGAAAGCTCATTTGTCACCTCATTTGACCCAAGCCCTTGCAGAAATGCATTGTGGGTCGAAGCCGCCAGCATTCTAATAATTGCAGGCGACCAGAGAACTTTTTCTCGCAGCAACCAAAACCCTCTCCTAAAGCCTAATGTTTGCTTCGTCGCGCAACAGTGTTGCGTGCCAAGAATACCAGACCTTGCAGTACAAGCTCACAACGACCAGTGTTGCCAGATGTTGCATGAAAACAAGTGGCCAGGTCTATGAAAACAAGGCCAAAAGAGAAGAGACTAATAGGCCGCAGGATCATACACACATTGAAGATGTATCAGCTATTGAAAATACCTGATCTACAAGCACAAGATATTCTATTTTCAAAGAAAAAAATATGAAATATTCTGAATATATACATATTTTTTAATTAACTGCACAAATCTTGTATGGATGTCACTGACACAAGCTATTTTCATATGGGGGTCTGCGGCCAAATACATATCAATTTGGGAAAACCAACGTTGAAAAAGTTTGAGAGCTACTGGTCTAAACAACAACTACAACGACAACAACTATAGTCGTGGACGACATCACTTTCGGTGTGATGTTCACAATAGAAATGACAATAAAAACTCACAGCCATGCAGTCAAAATCCAGCAGAATGACATCAGAAGGACATCAGAAGGACATCAGAAGGCCATCAGAATGACATCAGAAGGACATCAGAAGGACATCAGAAGGACACTCACCCTCGGAAAGGTGCGTTATTAACGGAAAATGAAGAGACGATTACGAACAGTATGTAGTTGACCACGGACCCCCATCTGAATTTTTTTGTGTGCCAGGGACCCACAGAAGATAAGATTTGTGTTAAGACATTTCAAATACTTCCAACATTTTTAAAACAAAAAACATAGCATATGTACAAGCTTGCAGCACGGCACCAAGTGACACGCTGTGAGCTTCTATATCTGCTATGTTTGAATAGCCAATGCATAAAATATGGATAAAGGGGTCAAAACGATTGTGATGCTGTATTAACAAAGTTTGCTGGGGACCCCCTGGGACCCCCTCAAGGGGGGGACCCCGGACCTCACTTTGAGAACCACTGGGCTAGCTGGCAATACTGGAGGTGGGCTCACCTCCTTATGATTATTACTAAATCATCAGATTATCCATAATATCTCGTCTTTCAGCATCAGCACCACAGAGGCGGAGATCTCTCTCCCCGTCTCTCAATCCTTGTGGGCTCTCTGACACAGCTGCACTGCGCAGTGTGTGTTTGATACAGCTGTTTACATCACGTTATCGTTCTTCAGAGCATTACCTTACTTCATTATGGTTATAGTTATAGTTATCGTGCTGCTCAGTGTGAATGGTGCTTTAGCCTCTTCTAGGAGTGTTATGCTTCATATTTACCAATCAAAATGTATTTATTGACTTATTGATTGAAAATAGCTCCCAGGTCTATGCTGCTGACATTTTGCTCCAAGCTTTTAAATAATTATGTGTGTGGGATACACATAAATGGGCCCGTTTATTTATTTCATGTGTTTTATGTTTTGTTTGTCATGTACTTGGAATAAACATTCCAGACTAAGGCCTATGTGATGTTTGCTGTTATACAATCTGTAGACAACAGAAATCCCCCAAAACAGGAGATGAACAGGAGAAAATGATGAAACATGAGCTGTCCAGGAGAAATGCTCACCAAACAGGAGAGTTGGCAGGTATAAACACTGTGTTTACTCTGCTCTTTCATGTCAACATGACTGCCGTGAAAAAGGGTCTGTCACTCAGTAGATTTGTATTTATTTTCTTTTTTTTTTACCACTTGAACCCCAGCGTCCATTATGCTGGGGGAACATTAACCAATAATAGCAGATGTAAAAGCTCACAATGTGTCGCAACACGACATGTTGTGAGCTTGTGTTTTTGTTTTAATGGAGTAACTCCCTCTTCAAGGGGGGTTATATTTATAATTTAAACACTAACAATACACCACAGAAGTTTTCAGTTTCATATATATATATATATATATATACATATATATACATATATATATATATATATATATATATATATATATATATATATATATATATATATATATATATATAATATACGATACAACGACATGTGTGCTACCGTCGTCTTTGCATTGATTCATGACAGTGTTTATCTCCAGTTAGGAAATGTTTTAATACGGTGAGAAATGCATAATAAAATGTCAAAAAGATGCAACGCCGTCGAAATGAAAGCCAGTTTGTATTTGTTTCTCATCACTTGCTGAATATAATAGACCGGACTATTTTGACTGTACGCCGTTGACATTATTGTGCACTCATTCATGAATGCAGCTCAGCACAAGCCAATCTTTGTCAAGTCTTTTAGCGGGGGCTGGGGGGGGGGGGGGTGGGTTCCATTTCTCTTCTGGATCTCTGGTTACAAAACACCCCCCGCTTTCTCCTCAAACACAACTGTCACATTAAAAGCAAAGCAGCAGCTCTTCAAGCAGCAGTGCGTTTGTGTGACGCCAGAAAACATTCAACCTGGCTGGCCATCCATCTCCCTCTTTTATTTCCTCCATGTGCAGACAGAAAAAGTAGGGTTCTTACATGGTTCTTTAAAATGCTATTATGGTTCAAACAAAGAAAAAACATCACCTAGCCTACTAAAGAAACATTTTATGTTTTTTTTGCGCTCCTCTTGTGGTTCTGGAGAACCAGACAATGGTTCATCGAAGAACAATGTGTTTCATCATCCCAATTTTGGGCATGTCTTAACCCATTAAGACCTGGAACCGAGTGCCGCGCTATGAGCTTGTAGATCTGCTATTTTTGAAAAATATTAAACTTTTTTTTTTTTTATGCTAGGATTTAGAAAACATTTTAAAGAATCGCCTCAGGTCTTAATAGCCAAACATTCACCAAAAACAGTATAGATCTACAGAGCCACAACGCTTAGATCTGCTATTTCCGCCGCTAAAAGAAGGGGGGCCAAATACATAGCCCTGCATGGGAGACTATATGGTTGATGAAGTATAAGCCTAGAGGGTTTCAGACAGTGGTTATGGGGTTCTTTATAGAACCATGCTGAAATAATTTGTGCATGGGTTGACAATGCTTGTTTTGAACAGCATATACTAGCGTGTCATCCAGTAATTGGACATGTTGGATTACGTGGATGATAATGGCTGTCGATGTGGCTGTAAATATGTTTACAGTAGTTTTCTGGCTCGGACAATTATGTGCCTACACGCTGTCACACTGATAGGCTGACATGCCGATGAATAACGTCTCTGTCTGGTGCAAACCTCATATGTCCAAAACAGTAACTTTTCAGCGTTCAAATTCAAAAATAGCAAAAGCAGCAGATCTACAAGCTCGAAACGCGCCGCTTCGCGTCGCGTTTCGAGCTTGCAGATCTGCTACTTTTGATGCTTTTGTGTGACGCTGTAGTATGATCAAGTGGGTCGTTAATTTATGAAAATAAAGCACAAAAAGTTATAACATGGAGATAAGAGGGTTTCTGCTCGACAGCAACGATATGCACATGCATGCATGCAAGGGAGTACATCGAGTGACTCCTCAAAAGCCCTGCGGTGAAAATACTAAAACATTACCCCAATTATGACATCTGGGAAAAAAATAACATCTGGCCCAGGCAGCCACACACACACACGCACACACACACACACACACACACACACACACACACACACACACACACACACACACACACACACACACACACACACACACACACACACACACATTTTAACAATTTATTACGTCCGCATAAAGGAGAGCATACAAGGACACAAGTATTAAAGTTAAAGTTAAGGTTACATTCACAAAATCATGGCATACGTCTTCATGATACAATAAGCATGTCACTCACCGTCGGTATGAGTAACAGCACGCCATATACAGTATGGCGGATGCCAATTAGAGACAGCAGAGACAGCACAATACTTTGCCAGCCTTTTTGCCGCCTTTTTGGGAATCCCAAGTGATTGAAACCCTCTAAACAACCAACCTGTGGGTCCATGTCCTCCTAGGCTACCAAATATAGAATCAATAGGCTGCACCTATAGCCCAGCTCTGAGATGGTATGTAGAAGTGGTTGGTATTTAATGACCTTGGTCATAAAGGCTTCCTCCAGGCTAAGGTCAAAGGTGCTGGGTTATCACACACACACACACACGTACACGCACACAACCGACACCCAGTGGTGTAAAGTAACTAAGTACATTTACTTAAGTACTGTACTTAAGTACAATTTTGAGGTATTTGTACTTTACTGGAGTATTTCCAATTTTCAATACTTTTACTTCTACTCCAATACATCTCAGAGGCAAATATTATACTTTTACTCCATTACAATTATTTGAAAACTTTAGTTACTAGTTACTTTGCAGATACACACTATAAAACATACATTAACCACTTTAGCCCTATTTCATACCTAGGCTATTTGAAAATAGCAGATCTACAAGCTCACAACGCGTCGCGATTGGTACTTTAATTACATTTTGATACCGTATATTTTGAATTCCGGACTATTACTTGTAACGGAGTACTTCTACATTGCAGTATTGATACTTTTACGTAAGTAAAGCATTTGAGTACTTTGTCCACCACTGCAACGGTGTTTGCGCGTGCATGTCCACATACAAATGCAGCAAAAAAATAGTTTTTTTTTTGCTGCTACTGCTGCTGTAAGGGACTGCTGCTTATTCATTATTCATGAGCAGAAGGAAAAAGGCACTTTTATGTTTTATGTTGTTTTTGTTATGCAGAACGGCTGCCTAACATGACTTTAAAGATCGTTGGGAGGGCAATGTCCCACAAAGGACAAACTTGTGGGAGTGGGAGTGTACTGATGTATACTGTGCTGTGTTAGTACAGTTGAATGCATCTATACTGTATATCGTTGCTGTTGTCGGGCAGAAACCTCTTATCCCCATTTTCTAACTTTTTGTGTTTTTTCGTAAATTAACCCATTAAAACCTGAGGCGATTCTTAAAAAAATATCGAAATCTTAACAGTTTTTTTTAAAAAAAAGGGGGAAAACTAACAGATTTTTTCTAAAATAGCAGATCTACAAGCTCATAGCGCGGCACTCGGTGCCGCGCTATGAGCTTGTATATCTGCTATTTTTGAAAAGCCAAAGAAATCTGAAGTAACACAGATGCGTTCCAAGTCTAAATGGGTTAACACCCTACATGATCATACTACAGCGTCACACAGAAGCATCAAAAGTAGCAGATCTACAAGTTCGAAACGCGGCGCCGTGTTTTCGAGCTTGTAGATCTGCTAATTGTGATGTTTTTTTAATTTGAATCCTGAAAAGTAACAATTTTGGACATGTGAGGTTTCTGCCCGACAGAAACGTTCTATAATGTATGCAGGAAACCTCACGTCACTGTAAATTCTTAGTTATTCTCTCATCTGTAGAAAGACAGGCTGCAGGCTACTTCATAAACGTAAGCCCAATATACTTAGTTGACCGGGGTCCTCCAGGCAGTGGTGTAAAGTAACTAAGTACATTTACTCAAGTACTGTACTTAAGTAAAATTTTGAGGTAGGCTACTTTTACTTTACTGGAGTATTTCCAATTGTCTGTACTTTTACTTCTACTCCACTACACCTCGGAGGCAAATATTGTACTTTTACTCCACTACAATTATTTGAAAAATGTAGTTACTAGTTACTTTGCAGATATAAATTATTACATTATAACATATACGTTAACCTCTGTAGCCCTATTTTATACCTAGGCTATTTGAAAATAGTCGATCTACAAGCTCACAACGCGTCGCATCGCGGCGCGTCGTGAGCTTGTAGATCTGCTATTTTCAAACATGTTCGTACTTTTGCTCTTGGTACTTTAAGTATATTTTGATACCAATACTTTTGTACTTTTACTCAAGTGCATTTTGAATTCCGGACTTTTACTTGTAACGGAGTACTTCTACATTGCAGTATTGATACTTTTACTTAAGTAAGACATTTGAGTACTTTTTCCACCACTGCCCCCAGGGCTCTACACTAGGTCCTCTCTTTTTCCCCCCTGCTACAGCAAGTCTCTTCGCCGACACATTACGGTCTTGCAGATTGGCTATTTTCGCAGAATATTCCCCCCTCAGAAAAACATGTAGATTGGTCCGCAGTATATCAACCAGGGACAGAAAATAGCACATCATTTTGTTCTAAAGATTTCTAGCATAGAGTTTTGGACTGACGAGGCACTTCTGAATGAGTGAATGTGAAGTGTCTGCCTTTTCCATCATAACGGTACTTCCAAATGGCATATTCTGCATAGTTTAATATATCATAGGTTGCATTACATCATCATCTTCAAATCTCATTTAAAATGTTATATTAAGACAGACTGGTAGATAGATGGATGAATGAACAGACGGACGGACGTATTGATCAATCCATCAATCGATCAATTGATTGATAGAATAATTGATCGATCGATCGACCGACCTTTATTGATCCCGCAAGGGATGTTTTTTTTCACGGCAATACCACAGTTATGAAACACAGGGCAGATACAGAAGAGGACATAAAGCTTGCAGTAAAAAGATTGTGAGGTTAAAACGGTGTTTCATCAAACATTTATGATAAAGTGTCAAAGGTGAAAATGATGAGGTGTCCCCCATAGAAATTCACAATGATATTAGCATCCATTATTACCATGGAGACTGCAGCAATCAGTAGCTTTCTAACCTTGATAGATAATACAGTACATGCACATTTTCTCACTGACACACACACACGCACGCATGCACGCACACACACACACGGATGTGTACGCACGCACTCACACACACACACACACACACACACACACACACACACACACACACACACACACACACACACACACACACACACACACACACACACACACACACACACACACACACACACACACACACACACACACACACACACGGAGAGACCCACACGGAGAGACCCACATACACTAATGGATTAGCCATGTTCTTTGTGTCTAATGGATAGGCTAATTCCTGCATTTTTCATCCTAAAGTGGCCGTCTGGTGAAAGAAAAAAAGCACTCTTACTCAAACTCTCTTTTCAACACTGTTCTGGGAACAGAATTATTTTTAAATTCTCCTCTAAAGTAGAAAAGAATCACATTCATATTGCTCTGCTATGGAAAGAGGCACGAATCGCAGCACTAACAAGCAACCACAGACACATAGGCACGCACAAATAACTGCCTGTCCAATCTTGCCATGGAAAACAATTTAATAATACCAATTTAACAACTCTGAGCTAGAATTATACTGAAGTAAACAAGCACCAGATAAGACACAATTATAATTTCCACGATGCAGGCAGCCTTAATCTATCCCTTCCCTGTCAAAACAAAACTCAAAGGGCTGACCCATAGACCTTTACGCACGCACGCACGCGCACAGGTTTATGGAATTCACAGATAAGACTTTAATGTTATAATGGAAATCATTGGGGCTGTGATCAAGCTGAAACAATTTGGAATTATACATAGAGATGTCATAGATGTGACAACATAGATCAGTGGTTCTCAAACGTTTTCGTCTCAAGGACTACCACATTTATGCAGACCCCCCATGCATCAGAAAACATAAAAATGCTTCAATCGGCAATATATCCGTCTCCTTTTTTTTCTGTGCTCAAAATGTTGCCTAACCTTCCTTTATAGACATAAGCCTTTGTCTAGTTGTCTTCGACAGGCAGAGAGGTGAAGACTATGTTTTTGCCTCTGTCCGTGTGTGCTTTTGTGTGTGTGTGTGTGTGTGTCCGTCTATTCGTCCGATCGCAGACACTACTGGACCGATCTGCATCAAACTTTGCACGCACACTCCCATAACATAACTTAACTCTTGAACTGTAGGTTGTACAGTACAAAACATTCTCCTTGGATCCTTCAATTGCATGATTCCTTGGATCATGAGACAACTCCCTGTAAAGGGAGTTATCAAGGTCCAAATATCACACAACTCGCTACACATTATTTCTTAAGTCATATGATAAACACGTATCAGACATATTCTTTTCATATTCCATACTGATTGGTTATAACTGGCTTCAAAAGTGTGCAGGAGGGGCCTATTTTTTCAAATAAATGCCAATAATCACGGACACATCGTCCGATTTACCCCAAATTTCAATCACAAATTTGAAGTGCCTGTACACATTGCAGAGTGCAAAGCGATTTCACATGGATGGTGTTGGAGAGTCTCAAGGTTGTTGAAAGTGCATCATTCTCCAGCAGTGTTGTACTGTGTGCACTTGTTGTTAATTCCAATGCATCAACTTGACATTTCATGGACTGAATAGACTTCACTCATGATTCTCATGAATAAACAACGGGAGGGAGGGCTTCCTTGCAATGTGCTCTGTCTGAGATAGACCTGCACGTATAGGTTGAAACACATTGCTTGTCCTTGTAGCTGATTGTTGTGTGTGATAGATAATTGCTCCATATTTTGAATGAGTTCTGCTATTGATCCCACTGTACACAATGTCTTGATTAACCCATTAAGACCTGAAGCCGATTCTACATGTCTCCTAAATCCCAACAGTATTCTGAAAAACTTATGTTTCTATAGTGGTGCTCAATCTTTGTCATGTCAGGGACCCCCAAAATTATATGTATTTGGCCGCGGACCCCCATCTCAAAATATATTGTTCCAGGGACCCCCCAGAAGCAAAGATTTGAATAAAAAATGTTCGCTTTAAAAATATATATATTCAAATATTTGCACACATTTTCACGATTTTTCAAAAATAGCAGATCTACAAGCTCATAGCACGGCACTCGGTGCCGTGCTATGAGCTTGTATATCTGCCATTTTTGCCAGACCCAGGGGGTCGGGCCTACATGAGGCTTTGTCGGTCCACTTTTGCTATCGTTTTCGTCCATGTTTTCTTACATGTCCCTCTTTTTGATTGGCCAAGCTTAGTGTGACGTAGTTTAGAAACCATTCAGATTTCCGGCCATTCAGATTTCAACCACTAGGGGTCTGGCAGTACCAGGTCTCCTGGTTCCCTTGTTTAATAGCCAAACTGTAAAATAATGCTTTTTAGCTCAAATCAAAAAGTGACACAGATGCGTTCGAGGTCTCAATGGGTTAAGAAATAACACATTTTTCATGTCAAGGAAGATTTCTGTTAGTTTAGTCCTTGCTACTCTGTCTGTCTTTTATTGGCCCCCTCTTTGGATAACAATTGCACTTCGGACTGTAGCATATAGGTTTCTCCCTTGTGTTAGATAGGTGCCTAATTGCATGCTATGTAGAAATGTATGCCAGGGAAACAAGAAAAGGGTTAGATTTCCATCAATCTTTTGTTCTTAGCCATATTAACTTAACTTTATTGCTTGTATGTGTTTTCACTGTTACAACCATTAATGTATTGGTAAATAAATAAATATACAATTAATGTGGAAAATATAAAAAAAGGTATAAAAACAGAGCTTTTCCTAGGGGGAAAAAAGCCTGTGCCAGATATCTTTTCATTGTTGCATGGTGGTAGATCGGATCATCCTATTTGGAGGATGTAACACACCCCACGTCCATGTCCTGTACTTCTTAGACTTATGTCCTCAGACTCCCACTCAACATCAGATGGGAACTGGCAGGCCCGACTACGAACAGCAAATGAAAAAAATCCAACAACAACAGCCCACTAAAAGAAACATTTGTATATAAGAGTTCTAATCTCGGATGCATCGTCCCTTGCCCAGACATGGAGTTCCACCTGGCCTGGCGGAGATATGCGCTTCACCAAATGCACATTTCAACAGTGGAACTGCTCAATTTCAAAGTTGAGCTGCTAAATTATATATCCAGTTTTTTTAATAAAGTTTTCAGATAACAGAACCATCGTATAAATGAATGAACTAGCGAGATTCTAGACACTTCAATTTGAGCCATGCACTGTGGCGTATAATCAATGTCTGGAAGAAATGAGTTTTCGAGTTAACTTCAAATGTGTTTTTTCACCTTGCTAGCGGCAGGGTTATCAAGACGGCAATGTCCTTCCATCTGTCCGTCCGTCCGTCCCAACATCAAGTTGGGTGTGAACTGGTGTGGAAAAAGTGGGCGAAATTAATTTCACCCCAAGTTCCCAACATTTTGCAAAAATAGTCATAAGAATAGAGAAAGAAATAACAGAAACCAGATAAAAAGACAATTTCAAATAATAAGGGTGCAAAATAGAAAATTGCCTAATTATGAGGCAGAGTAGGATGTATTTTTTTTTTCTGAAGGTAACTTTAGGATGAAAAATGCAGGAATTTGCCAACTAAATTTGCCTTCTGAACACAAAGAACATGGCTAATGCATTAGTGTCTGTATGTGTGTGTGTGTGTGTGTGTGTGTGTGTGTGTGTGTGTGTGTGTGTGTGTGTGTGTGTGTATAAAAAATAAAATAATTTTAAAGAAGATTAGAACATTTTTTCCAAGATAGAGAATGTGGCTGAAAGGTCAGTGTAACATGGCAGCAGATGGGAGCTGTTACTGTATGTCAAGTGAAAGCCGGGGAAAATAGTGCTGACGCTAACCGCTACTCTACAACACATTAGGACAGATTGTGGGGTCTAGGAGCTAGCTAGCTGGAGGGTCATTGGCATATATATATTTATACAGTATATATGGTGTATACGAACGTGCCACAATCAGCCTGAGGTGGTTTCGCTAACATTAGCATCAGTGTGTAAAGTGGAGCGCGGCTGTGGTTGGTACGAGTTAGCATTTACATCAAAGAATGAGGGTGAATGGGCACAGTGCGGCTAATGCTACTGCTAATCCACAATGACATTTTCCTGTGGAGCAGTAATATTTCATGACAGGGGGAGGAGGAGGAGGGGAGAGAGGGATGAGAGGAGAGAAAGAAGGAAACAGTGAAGGGTGAAAGAGTAGAAAACATGAAAATGTGGAGGTAGAACAAAATAGAATGGAGGAAAAGGAACAAATGTTGGGAGAGAAAAAACAGGGGGAAAGAGGGAAAGAGAGAGGAATGAGAGAGAAGATAATATGTGAAGGTAAGAGAAGGGTAGAGGAGAGGGGAATGGGGTGGAGAAGACAAGTGAAGGGAGGGTGGGAAAATGAGCAAAGAAGATGTAAGGTGACACCAATCTGCACCTCTGTTAATATAACTCTGAGAGTTACAGATCTGTAGGCCTAAGGGTCTATTTGGACCCCTGGTGGACCCCTGGTGCACCCCTGGTGGACCCCTGGTGGACCCCTGGTGGACCCCTGGTGGACCCCTGGTGGACCCCTGGTGGACCCCTGGTGGACCCCGGATCCCACCTTGTGAACCAGTGGTGTAGGAGAATGGAGGCATGAGAGTAGAAGACAAAATGAAGCCAAACATTCTGTTTAGAGAGAAGAAAAGCAAATAAATGATGAAAAGAGTGATAGACGAATAGTGATGGAGAGAGGGGAGACATTTTGATGATTGATTGATTGATTGATTGATTGATTGATTGATTGATTGATTGATTGATTGATTAATTTATTGAATACTTTAATGGTGATGTTTAAAGGTACAGGCTGTACAAAAACGGTGAGATAAACACAAATGGATGACACAAAAAAGCCAGAGGCTTGTTTCCATTGTGGTCCATTAAACAGTCAACACTCAAAACAACCTGACAAAAAAAACACAGTGCAACAAAAACTATGAAACCAAAATATAGAGAATCAACAGTTTAAATGCATGATGATATAGTGTTACATTCATGATAATACTGTCTAAATTCATGATTGAATGATACTACAAGAAGGAGCAGGGGAGAAATGAATGTGAAGAGGAGGCGCTGGAAGAGTGTGTTTGTGTGTAGAAGAAAGAAAGGAGGGAAGGAGAGAAAGAACACGAGAGGAAAGCGGGAATGGTACACAAGAAGAGGTTGTGAAAAACGAAAGATGAAGAAGTTAGGATTAGAGAAAACAAAAGATATGTGCCGGGGTTGTTGGGGGGGGGGGGGGGGGTGATAGAAAGGAAGGGAAAATGTTATAGAAGGAGAGAGTGAGAGAGAGAGCAGGGACTTCCCAGGATTACTGGCTGTCCCACTTATGAGTGTATCACGGCAGCAACACGTTTAATTAATGATATCCTCTCTCTCTCTCATTTAAGCATCATCTCTCCCCTCTAGTATGGCTGCCAGGCCTATAGCGAGACGCCGTCCACCTTTATTTCTTTTAAACCGTTGTTCTTGTTAAAGCATTTTCTTTTCATCTCGTGTCTCTCATCTTCCGCTCCCTTCTTCTTTCCATTTCACTTCCCTTTTTGGGTGACGCTCCCTTTGTGTCTTGTTTTATCGTTCACTTCCCACGAGGAACCACTGAGTGCGGGGATCGTGTAAACAAGCGAGAGCACTGTGTACGCTCGCTGAACTAATGCGCGCATCAAACATCACACAGCGGACGCTTAACAAAGCGTGTTTTACACGGGGAAACGAACCCTCCCCAACCCCCGTGTTTAATCTTACACTGAACGTTCTCATCTCGCTCATTTGTTTCTGTCTGTGCTCTCATGTAATCTGTCCCCCCTCCGTCTCTCTCGCTTTGTATGAGTCTGCACCCGCCCTGCCCCTCCTCTCTGTCTCTTTTTATTTCTTCAATTGAGAGGAGGCAATTATTTTGTATCCCTTTTTTTTCCTCCCCAATTGAGTCATTTTACGCCAATTAGTTCCTCCCCACTGCTGTTGTACCCCACTGGCTCACAGGCCAGTGAAGACGTACTGTTGTAACCTACTAGTTCACATGCCAGTGAGGAGCCCCCACCGGGAAGACATACTGTTGGACCCTATACTGGCTCACATGCCAGTGAGGAGCCCCCACCGGGAAGTCGTACTGTTGGACCCTATACTGGCTCACATGCCCGTGAGGAGCCCCCACCGGGAAGTCGTACTGTTGTATCCTATACTGGTTCACATGCCAGTGAGGAGCCCCCACCGGGAAGACGTACTGTTGGACCCTATACTGGCTCACTTGCCAGTGAGGAGCCCCCACCGGTAAGACATACTGTTGGACCCTATACTGGCTCACTTGCCAGTGAGGAGCCCCCACCGGGAAGTCGTACTGTTGTGCCCTACTGGCCCACATGCCAGTGAGGAGCCCCACCGGGAAGACGTACTGTTGTACCCTATACTGGCTCACATGCCTGTGAGGAGCCCCCACCGGGAAGACGTACTGTTGTACCCTATACTGGCTCACATGCCTGTGAGGAGCCCCCACCGGGAAGACGTACTGTTGTACCCTATACTGGCTCACATGCCCGTGAGGAGCCCCCACCGGGAGGACGTCTGTTGTAACCTACTGGTTCACATGCCAGTGAGGAGCCCCCACCGGGAAGTCGTACTGTTGTATCCTATACTGGCTCACATGCCCGTGAGGAGCCCCCACCGGGAGGACGTCTGTTGTAACCTACTGGCTCACATGCCAGTGAGGAGCCCCCACCGGGAAGTCGTACTGTTGTGCCCTATACTGGCTCACATGCCCGTGAGGAGCCCCCACCGGGAGGACGTCTGTTGTAACCTACTGGTTCACATGCCAGTGAGGAGCCCCCACCGGGAAGACGTCTGTTGTAACCTACTGGTTCACATGCCAGTGAGGAGCCCCCACCGGGAAGTCGTACTGTTGTGCCCTACTGGCCCACATGCCAGTGAGGAGCCCGACCGGGAAGACGTACTGTTGTACCCTATACTGGCTCACATGCCCGTGAGGAGCCCCCACCGGGAAGACGTCTGTTGTAACCTACTGGTTCACATGCCAGTGAGGAGCCCCCACCGGGAAGACGTCTGTTGTAACCTACTGGTTCACATGCCAGTGAGGAGCCCCCACAGGGAAGACGTACTGTTGAACCCCACGGGCTCACATGCCAGTGAGGAGCCCCCACCGGGAGGACGTACTGTTGTACCCTACTGGCCCACATGCCTGTGAGGAGCCCCCACCGGGAGGACGTACTGTTGTACCCTACTGGCCCACATGCCAGTGAGGAGGCGATTTTGTCAGGTGTGTGACTCTGTATCCTTTATAATATTGAGATACATTTGATAACATCTGTGTTTGGAGAACATTTATTACATTTCTTACTCTTGGGATACAGTTTCACTTTTTGATGCTTCATACCCATTATGAGTAAAATTTCCGGGGCAAAAGGGGGCGTGCCTACATATGGGCATACTGATGACATCAGGGAACTCCATATATGAGCATAAAAGGGACTGATTAAGTATCTATCAGTCTAACAATTTGCTGGCCTACTATTGTAGCAGTGTGCACAATACATTAATTCCGCTTTTTATCATTATGGAAATATTCCCAGATCGAACATAAACGTCTCTTTACTACTGCAGTAGCCTAATTGTAGACAACAACCTATACCTGACGATTCCCTTCTACTACTACCCAGATCACCTTATCAAATGGAGCATTTACCTTAATGTGTGAATGCATCTGAAACGGATTATTCTGCTGCATGCTGCATGTGTGATCGGCCAACAGACATATCCCAGTGTTCATAATATGAGAGAGTGGCTAAACACACACACAGCGACCCTTTTATAGACTGGCATCCTGCAACCAGGCCGTAACACTAGCCAGTAAAACAATGCAGCTGATATAACAGTCGTCCAAAAGTCTATTAACCACTGGCTTCAACCTCCTTATGAAGAAATCCGAATTGCGGAAATAAAAACGCAGTTTCACTTTCACTTGGCCCACTGCAAGTGGCCAACTGGGACCACATTAAGCAGATACACACATTTTTCGGCACTCTGCAGACGAGCAATGTGCAGTTTGCAAACAATTAATTCCTTCTAAACAGCTCTTTTAGTGAGCCGGGGAGCCATGATGATGATGATGATGCACTTTTGCCCCTGGGCAAGTCAGACACACAAATCTGCACATTGCAGCCGGCGGCATCAAGCCTTCTGTGACTCTATGTGTGAAGATATCTCTCTCTCTCTCTCTCTCTCTCTCTCTCTCTCTCTCTCTCTCTCTCTCTCTCTCTCTTCTCTCTCTCTCTCTCTCTCTCTCTGGTGCATGCCTCTTAAATCAGTCCCCCAACCATGTCTTAATTTAGTTCAAAGTGCCATGATATTGTGTTGCTGTCGGGAAGAAACCTCTTATCTCCATAATTCTAACTTTTAGTGTTTTTTTTTGTTTGTAAATTAACGCCCTACTTGATCATACTACAGCGTCGCACAAAACCATCGAAACTAGCAGATCTGCAAGCTTGAAACGTGGCGCAAACCGACACATTTCGAGCTTGTAGGTCTGCTTTTGCTAGTTTTTTTTATTTGAATCCTGAAGAGTAACAATTTTGGACATACAGTATGAGGTTTCCACCCGACAGCGACGATTTGTCTTCAAGGGGACGTCGTTGAAACCTTGTATGTCCAAAACTGTTAAAAAATAACCTGCGTTCGCCAACGGATCCAATGCAGTTATTATTTCGTCACAAGTTCTCGTCATACTTTGCATTGGTTACATTTTTTATACAACCCACCGACAGAACTAACCACTTTAGGTGGGGGTTGGCGAAAGGGCCTACTCTGTGTGGAGTTTGCATGTTCTCCCCGTGTTCCCTAGGGTAGGTACCCTCACTAAAACATGTAATAATCCTGGTCTCTATACTGCCTACCCCTGGCCAGCCGGGGCGCCTGATGGAGGGGAAGGGAACTGGTTGGAATAACGTGTTCCTTCCACGCGCTACGTCCAACCAGGGAAACTCTCCCCTGTCAGGTGACAAGAAGGTCAGTTGGCTCTCATGCACTGAAGGAGGCACTGAAGCTCGGCAATTTTTAGAAAAAAATAAGAAAATAATTAACCACTTTAAACTTTCAAAATGTTTCAAAAGTGAAAATAGCCTCACGACACATTGCATTGTGACGCATTGTGAGCTTGTAGATTGGCTATTTCGCTAGTTTTGGGCTGCACTGCAAAAAACTGAACAAAAAACACAAAAAGTTGAAATGTAGACCCAAGGTTTCTGTCCGACATCAACGTTATACAACAATAACAGAGAATGCTGTGTTGTGCCAACCATAGACTGACAGTATAGTAGGCCTATACTGTAGTATGTATTCAATAAAATAATGCCATTCAAATATTCAGTTCTCTCTCTCTCTCTCTCCCTACGCCTGTCTGTCTGTCTGTCTGTCTGTCTGTCTGTCTGTCTGTCTGTCTGTCTGTCTGTCTGTCTGTCTGTCTGTCTGTCTGTCTGTCTGTCTGTCTGTCTCTCTCTTTCTACAATTTACAATTTAGGCATTTAGCAAACGCTCTAAATCCAGAGCGATTTACAGTAAGCAAGGTAATCGTATACATCAAAGGCAGAGAGACAGTGTAGTGCCTCAGTAATAGAATCACATGGTAGCCTAAACCAAGACCATCAGTCTAAACGTTATAATATCAAAAAACAAATGATCTGTACATTGAAACTATATGTATGTGATGCCAGGTCAACAAATGAACCTGGCATCTGTCTACAACATAACATGCTATCTAAATTACATTTTAACCTTTGCAAAAGACTGCATGGTCATCAAGGCTAGGTCAGACTCTCTCTCTCTCTCTCTCTCTCTCTCTCTCTCTCTCTCTCTCTCTCTCTCTCTCTCTCTCTGACACGAGGTACAATGGCCGCCCTGTGGGCTTCCTGCGCTGACAGGAAGAGAGCAGCTTTTCACAGGCGGCCAAGACACGCAGCTGAGCGGAAGGCGAGGAGCCTCCTCTCTCTTTCTCCCTCTCCCTCTCCCTCTCCCTCTCTCTCTCTCTCTCTCTCTCTCTCTCTCTCTCTCTCTCTCTCTCTCTCTCTCTCTCTCTCTCTCTCTGAGGCTGTCTCTGCTGTATCCTACTCTCTCCAGGACTGCACCGCATGCACAGCCTTTCTTGCACACGTACCGCACGTGCACACACGTGCAAGCAGGCATGCACACACACATGCGCACGCACGCACGCACGCACAGACGCACGCACACACGCACGCACACACGCACACAAGCACACACACACGCACACAAACACACACACACGCACACACGCACACACACACGCACACACACACACACACACACACACACACGCGCACACACACACACACACACACACACACACACTGGGCCATTCTCTCTTCATTCGTTTTTTGTACCTTTCTTGGAAAGAGACGCCCAGTGCCTCTCTCTGACTCACTCTCTGTGTCTCACTGTCTCACTCTGAAGCCCATTGCACATCGTCAGGGAGACACCTCTTATCTCCATGTTTTAACTTTTTGTGTTTTTTCGTAAATTAACTCCCTACTTGCGTCACAGAAAAGCATCAAAAGAAATAGATCCACAAGCTCGAAACGCGGCACAAAGTGGCGTGTTTAGAGCTTGTAGATCTGCTATTTTTGCTATTTTTGCATTTGAATCCTGAAAAGTAACAGTTTTTTCCACCCGACAGAAACGATTTACTACAGCGATTTACTACACCCTGTGGGCCATGCAGGGCCGTAGAGTTATGATATATCTAGAGGGCGGACCGCCCCGCCCCCACCTATTCATTTCAATGAAAGTTGCTCACCAGCGCATGAAGCACCTGAAGTAGCCTCCCTCTACTTCCTGGATTGGTTCCAACGTTGGAGCCAATAGAGCAGGCTCACTAGCTTAGGGGCGGCAGTGGCTCAAGGGTAGAGTGGCCGGTAGAGCGGCCGGATGGAAGCCGTGAGGTTTCCAGTTCGATCCCGGGCTCCCCCAGAAGAGTTAAGCTAAATTCCAATCCCCTAAACTCTGTCACTCGCTCGCTCTCCTCGCGTCCTCCACTCGCGCCTAAGCCCCGCCCCTGCGAGGAGGAGAGGATTATTTGCGAGGATGGAGTGGTCGACAGTGGTGGAAAGTAACTAAGTACATTTACTTAAGTACTGTACTTAAGTACAGTTTTGAGGTATTTGTACTTTACTTGAGTATTTCCAATTTCCAATACTTTTACTTTTACTCCACTACATCTCAGAGGCAAATATTGTACTTTTACTCCACTACAATTATTTGAAAACTTTAGTTACTAGTTACTTTGCAGGTATACATTATTACATTATAAAACATACATTAACCACTTTAGCCCTATTTTATACAGAGGCTATTTGAAAATAGCCGATCTACAAGCTCCCAACGTGTCGCATCGCGACGCGTTGGGAGCTTGTAGATCTGCTATTTTCAAATATTTAGTACTTTTACTTTTGGTACTTTAAGTACATTTTGATGCCAATACTTTTGTACTTTTACTCAAGTAAATTTTTTATTCTGGACTTTTACTTGTAACAGAGTATTTTTATAGTGCGGTATTGGTACTTTTACTTAAGTACAGAATTTGAGTACTTTTTCCACCACTGGTGGTCGACCCGTTGGCCTCATAGCGTCGGAACCCACTCTAGCGTCATTTCAAATTGCGCGATCCCTTATGACGTTTCATACAGCTGGACCAGAGCAGAGGCGTGGATGAAAATATACATGCATAGAATAATATGCAGGTATAGAATAATACAGAATACAAGAATAGACAATTCATCAATGTGGATGGATGGCCACATTGTTATCTTTATAGTTAACATTGTTGTGCAAAGCCTTTTATCCTGACATAGTGAACGAAGCGCCAGGATGAGCAAACTTACATTTATGAAATAAATCCTGACCGTCCCTCTTTTTGCTCGTACAGTCTCCATGCAGACCCCCAGTGGTGGAAAAAGTACTCAAATTCTTTACTTAAGTAAAAGTATCAATACTGCAATATAAAAATACTCTGTTACAAGTAAAAGTCCAGAATTAAAAATTTACTTGAGTAAAAGTACAAAAGTATTGGCATCAAAATGTACTTAAAGTACCAAAAGTAAAAGTACTAAATATTTGAAAATAGCAGATCTACAAGCTCACAACGCGTCGCGATGCGACGCGTTGTGAGCTTGTAGATCGGCTATTTTCAAATAGCCTATGTTTAAAATAGGGCTTAAGTGGTTAATGTATGTTTCATTATATCATAGTTTATATCTGAAAAGTAACTAGCAACTAAAGTTTTCAAATAATTGTAGTGGAGTAAAAGTAGAATATTTGCCTCTGAGATGTAGTGGAGTAGAAGTAAAAGTATTGGAAATTGGAAATACTCAAGTAAAGTACAAATACCTCAAAATTGTACTTAAGTACAGTACTTAAGTAAATGTACTTAGTTACTTTACACCACTGCAGACCCCCCACCCTCCACCCCCCGCAGCAGTCCCGCACGGCACTGCTGCTTTGCCACTGTATATAACAGAGTATGTCTGACTCTGAATTACATCATATTCAGTCCACATATAAACACAATACATTATTTTAAACGTAATCTTTGTCCCAGTCATTTACAGTAGTCCGTGCACTGCATTGATCGAGGCATGCACGGAGAGAAATTACAGTAACTATATCAGCTTTTGAGACAGAAGAAGAGTGTACAATATATTACAATGTATATAATTGTATTATGCTTCATACAATGCAATAAAGCCAGTGGCTTGTTGCGGTCTTTTCAGTTACTTTATCAGCTGAAGCTCTATAATTCAGCATTAAATGTGTGTCTTCACTTCGCTTTTTAGTTAAGCGCGCGCGCGTGCGTGTGTGTGTGTGTGTGTGTGTGTGTGTGTGTGTGTGTGTGTGTGTGTTGTAACTACCATCGTCAATGTAGTAGGTGCAGTGGATGGATTTGCAACTTCTGTGGACTATGTAGCTTGCATACAAGAAGGCACTACTCACCGGTGGAATCTACCAACAGCCGACACTACCTAACGGCCCCTCCCTCCCGTGAACGGCTACCGGGAAGAGAGGCAATAGACCCGGCGGTCTTCCAGCGGTATGTCCGTCCGCTGTCGGAATAGCAACGGGTGGACTTCCAGGCCCATGAGAACAACTACAGAGAGCGCTTTAACCCTTTAAGACCTGAGGCGATTCTTTAAAAAAATCAAAATCCTAACAGTTTTTGGGAAAAAATCGAAACATTTTTTTTTCACGATTTTTCAAAAATAGCAGATCTACAAGTTCATAGCGTGGCACTCGGTGCCGCGCTATGAGCTTGTATATCTGCTATTTTTGAATAGCCAAAGACATCTAAAGTGACACAGATGCGTTCCAGGTATCAATGGGCACCAAGCAGCAGTGCAAGACCAAGAATTTTGTTTCCTCTGGTGATCCAGCAGGACATACCCATGGACTGGTTATTGGAGGGTTTCGACAACTTGCGATGCCCAAAGACAGAGGCAGAAAGGCTGGCACAAGTATTGTGATGTCTCTGCTGCCATGTAAGTCAAAGCCGCCACTACTTGTGCCTATGGAGTGCTGAATGACATGCGTGTTGTATCATGAGGACATGTCCATGAGTTTGTGAATGCGACCTTTATTGCACCTAAAATATTTGTGTCCCTGTGTGTTTTCCCTGTGTGTGGACATAAATAAATTGCTAAACTGTGCGATGCACAGCGAGTGTGGGGCGGCGGAAAAAGGCGCGCCGGCCGGTGTTTTCGGCATGGTTTTGGGTTTCAAGCAGTGTTTGTGTGGCCACGTGTGGAGGAGGACCATGTATATGTATCACGGGAGAAACAAAAAAAAACGTGTACACGTGATGCGGAAGTCTGCCGCGAGGAGATGTGGAGAGTGGTCGAGCCTACACTTGATGTACACTCGCTCTATGCGGACTCGGAGAGCCCACTTAGCTCCTCCACTCGACTCCACTCGCCTCCTCCAAGAAGCAAGTTTGGAGTTGTTGAGTTGATTTGAAGTTGGAGTGACCGAGTGGGAGTGAGCGAGTGTCCTTCAGCAAGACACTGAACCCCTAATTGCTCCCGATGAGCAGGTTTCTCCTCCGCCATCGGTGTGTGAATGTGTGTGTGAATGGGTGAATGTAATGCACAAACTATGTAAAGCGCTTTGGATAAAAGCGCTATATAAATGCACCATTTACCATTTATTCTGTCGACAGTGAAGCCAGTGAAAAGCAGCGGTACAGTTTGGAAGAGACTCGAGCCAACTTCCAGGAGGAACAAACACCTCCTGTGACCATTCATAAAAACAACCTATCGCTAAGAAAGGGTGAAACCTCCATACTCACACATTCCCCCCCAGCGTGTCAAGCCTGGGACCAGACCAATCTGCGAGTGCAAAAAAAAATGTCACTCTGTGATTTGGGTCTGGCACCGCTCCATAGAGAATCCATTTCCTGCTCCAGAAGACGTGGGTAACCAATCAGGGCCCACTATTCGAATATGGGAGACTGTAATTGGTAGTTGGTTGTAGGTCTAACCAATTGTGTCGAGGGCCATTGTTTTGATCCCACCCTTGGGAAAAAAAACGTCCTCATGGAAGCACCAGACTCATATCCACACAGTGATATAGTCTGTCTACGCCAGGCTATGTCAACCTAATCTCTCAAGAACAGATTCTGCTCTGCGTTGGAATCTGTCGTGAAGGTTCGTCATAACGTGTACGCACTGGGCTACAAGTGGGCGTGCCTTCAGATCAGGAAGCAGGCCACGCTTTACCCAATCAAATGTAGTGGGCGGGATTTACGTGTCCGCCGATCCTTCCCCACTCGAAACCAACCGAAACTAATTTAACAATAGCGTCCGCGGAGCAGACAAAACCACGGAAAGATATTCACATTTTAACTTGCTCTTTCATCATAGAAACAAGTGGGCTTATAACCAAAACGATCCATGTTCTCTGGGAGAAGTGGTGTTAGTGTTCCGTGTAGAAATATTGTTAGTGGGAATGAAAACATAGTGGCACCCACCGGAAGTGAAACGCTGAAGGCAGACCAAAACCCCGGTTTCCTTGCGCACGGGTGCTCCGTCGTCATTGTTCCAGAGCCAAGTGAGATAGTACAAACAGCAGAGGGCGCTGTTTTTCCTTCTCAATTGGCTCTGGGTTCCCAGATTGATGTCAACCCAACCCAACCCAACCCAACCCAACTCAACTCAACTCAACTGTGATATTTTCTCTGTCACATTCCTTCATTACCTTTAGTGCTCTGTTAAGTTTTCTGTCTTTCCTCAATCCTTTCCCTTCCTTCCTTCCTTCCTTCCTTCCTTCCTTCCTTCCTTCCTTCCTTCCTTCCTTCCTTCCTTTCTTCCTTCCTTCCTGCCTTCCTTCCATCCTTCGTTCTACTCTCCTTCATCCATCCTGTTTCCTCCCCTTTCTTCATTTCCTCTGACACTCTTCCTCCACCTTTCTTTCCTCGTTAACATCCCCCCCCCCCACACACACACTCCCTCCAATCTCCTCCTATTCTCCTCCTCTTCTCTCCTTCCTTTCATCTATTGCTGTGGCCCTGGCTCCCCCTTACTATTCCCCCCCCCCCCTTAACTCATTATGCCGTCGCTCCCTGTTTCATTTCCTCCCCTCTGTACCCTGTTCCTGGATAATCCCCTGGCCTCCCTTCCCTCTGTCTCTCCTCATCCTCATCCCCTCATCTCCCTCCCTCCTCCGTCAGCAGACTGACGCTTCTACCGCTACAGCTATTGATGATTTTGTCAGTCATTATTATATGGATAACTTTGATTAATCAAATGATTGAGAATTGTAAAGAAAAATTAAGAAATGTACATCGTTGCTGTCGGGCAGGAACTTCTTATCTCCATATTTTCACGGGCGTGAAGCGATGCGTTTTGAGCTTATATAGATCGGCTGCTTTTTTTTTTGATTGTCATTGTTTCACCTTTAGCCGCAAGCAACTTACAGTAGATGCTGCGTCTAATTTGCAATACCCTCCAATTTCTAAAATATTGGAAAAACTGTTTTATAACAGAATGTTGCACCACTTAAATGAACTTAAATGAACACTAATATATTAATATGAGCATCATTATGGTTTTAGGAAAAAGCACTCCACCGATATGGCCCTATTACAAATATCTACTCAGCCATTAATAACAAAGAAAACCTAGATCTTTCTAAAGCATTTGATACCGTGGATTATACTATTTTACTTGATAAATTACCTAATTATGGTTTTCAAGGTATAACATTTAAATGGCTGTCTAGTTATGTTTATAACCGTGAACAATATGTTTATGCTAATGGTTGTTTTTCATCCAAAGTTAAGATATGGAGTTCCTCAGGGGTCGATACTCGGACCCCTATTATTTAAAATTTACATCAATGGCCTTGCTGCTGTATCCTCATCCTTTACGTCGATTTTGTTTGCTGATGATACGAATTAGATTTTAACTCACAAGAATGTTTAATCACTCATTAAGGAAGCTATTTCTGGCATAGTTATGCTCTCTGAATGGTTTCTTGCAAATAAGTTATCACCAAATGTAAAAAAAAATCCAACACCAAAAAAACTAAAAATACTGTCATCATACACATAAGATTTCTATTGGTGGGATTGAAATTAGTCAAGTTTCATCCACCACATTTCTAGGGGTCTTAGTTGATGAAAAACTGTCTTGGAAAGAGCACATACTAACACCACCCGTTAAGAAATTGCACATACACAAGTTATATTGCCATTTCAAAACTAACTTTGAAATGGCAAAAAGGTTGTTTTAGTAGGAGTTTTGTCCCTTCAGCCATTGCCGCACTAAACAAACTGCCTCGCTGATATGATGGTTCTGTGTATCCTGGGGACTTCATGTATTATCTTGGTGTTATATTGTTATCTCTCTCTCTCTCTCTCTCTCTCTCTCTCTCTCTCTCTCTCTCTCTCTCTCTCTCTCTCTCTCTCTCTCTCTCTCTCTCTCTCTCTCTCTCTCTCTCTCCCTCCCTCTCTCTCTCTCTCTCTCTCTCTCTCTCTCCCCCTCATTCTCTCACCCCGCCCACAGCGGTGTGTCGATTCCTCTGTTCATTTTGTTGAACAGGCTGCACTACAGTCCACAGCTACACCCTACAGACACAGTGTAATGTAATGTTCCCATTGATCTGTTAGCTACCAGCACCTTCATAGCAACACCATCACCTCTGGGAAATAGATATGTGGAAATGCTGCTCAATATCACAAACCACCTATCACACTTACACACACACACACACACGCACACGCAGCAAATCTCTGGCTCTGCTGTACCTAGAAGGATTGTTACTGTAGGCTACTGTATGTGTGTGTGTGTGTGTGTGTGTGTGTGTGTGTGTGTGTGTGTGTGTGTGTGTGTGTGTGTGTGTGTGTGTGTGTGTGTGTGTGTGTGTGTGTGTGTGTGTGCGCGCACGACCAGCTCATTGGTATTCCTACCCATGCAGTGACTCCCTCCATACACCCTATTCAGAGCCACTAACGGCAAATAAATTCACAGAAAACAAGAGTTCACGTTCATGTATGTAATGTAATGTGTGTGTGTGTGTGTGTGTGTGTGTGTGTGTGTGTGTGTGTGTGTGTGTGTGTGCGTGCGTGCGTGCGTGCGTGCGTGCGTGCGTGCGTGCGTGCGTGCGTGCGTGCGTGCGTGCGTGCGTGCGTGCGTGCGTGCGTGCGTGTTTTGATCCCATGCACCCAGGGCTGCTTAAAGCAGTCATACCTACCGTAGTCCCACTCACAGCTGTGATGCTGCCTCTGCTTGTAAAATCATGTGTGTGCATGTGTGCGTGTGCGTGCGCGTGCGTGCGTGCGTGCGTGCGTGCGTGCGTGCGTGCGTGCGTGCGTGCGTGCGTGCGTGCGTGCGTGCGCGGCATGAACATGGTTTACCACCGGCAGTGTATGATAGATCACGTTTGATGGTGTAACCTCATGGGTAGAGCTCAGCCAATACACAGAGCAGTATTACTCTTTCCCCACTTCTCTCTCACTTTTTTGCTCAATCATCTTTCTCTCTTTCTCTCTCTCTCTCTCGCTATGCAGTGGTGGAAGAAGAACACAGATTTTTTTTTACTCCCTGCTCTTCTATTGAGACATTTAGATCGTGTCGAAGGTCATGTCTCACCCACAGGATCTGACACAAACTTGTGACCTGATGGTCAAGATTCAATGTATCTCCTGAGCAAGCAGGCAGGCGCTATTAGCTCAACGTTGAAAATGTCAGCAATTGCGCAGGAAACTGGGTTCAAATCCGGGGTAGAAGAGGAGTTACAGTTAAGTAAAAGTAGTAATACCAGTATGAGCCTGTTTTGAAAAAACTAATTACTTCAGTGAAAGTACAGAAGAATTGGCATTATAGTACCACGGTAAAAGTTCTTATTAAAGCAGCACTGTGTAGTTTGGGGTATCAGTGGACACAAATAACATGGCAGCTGACGTCTTTGACTTCATTAACCAAGACTGCAAGCATGTCCGGCGAGGACTCGCTGTGATTGGCCAGTCTTCGCTTTGACTGACAGTTCTGCCTTGGTACCTTGGCACATGCCAGGATGAAACTCATTGTCTCCCCTATAGTAATACAGTCAAGCCTCTAACAGGGACCCCCTGAGTCTATACATTTATGGAAGGATGATTGTTATTGCTTAAACATGTAACTTTATTGTTTTGTGGGACATAATACTATATTATAGTAGTTGAAAGGTTACATAGGCTGCTTTAACCCTGTAAGACCCGGATATATTTGTACTTGCAAAAAAAAATTAAAAACCTTTCAGATGGTCTTGTAGGAGTATTTAGAAGAGGAAAATATAATGTTTTTAAAAAAAATATGTTTTGGTAATTTTTATGCAAATGTTGACATTTAGCAACGTTGGGTCCATCAGGTAGCAAAATTTCCTATAGGCCATTTTTATGGATAACATGGCAAATGTGTAAATACTTCACTAAAACAACTTAATGATTCATTTATATGGTTTATTATTTGGCCTCAGATCAATTATGAATAATATTTGGCCTCAGAACAGTATACATTATGAATAATAACACCAATAAGCCATATTTTTTAATCAATGCCCTTGTATTTTTTTGCAACCAAGAGGGCCCAACGTTGACCAAAAGCAACAAGTATGAATCATGCTATAATTTAAATTTGGGACATATATTTCACAATAATAACATATGTACATGTTCTAGACATTGTAATGTTCACCAAAACAAATATTACAGGCATATTACTTACGTTTTTGTGAGGAATATCTTCCAGAGAAAAAAGAGATCTGTTCCAACAGAGATTTTTCAAGTTGTGATGATTCCTGGCTCTGTGGGGGGTATTTATATGCAAATATCCTGGCCAATGGCATTGTAAGACTAAACAATAGGACCCAATGAGGATTTAGAGGTGAAAAAATAACAGAAAAACAAATTATTTAAACTCCTTTCTTTATAAAATATAATTGTTACTCTAAAGCAACGCTGGGTCTTAGAGGGTTAAATGGTTAATGTAATATATATTTTATATTAATAATCTAAATCTACAAAGTAACTAGTAACTAAAGCTGTCAGATGAATGTAATGGAGTAAAAATATAATATTATATCTTTATAATATTTGCCTCTGATATGTGATTCAGTAGAAGTACAGTACAAGTATTGAAAAATGTAAACACTCAAGTGAAGTATAATGTACTTCACAATAGTACTTAAGTAGATACGGTACTTGAGTACATGTACTTACTTTTCACCACTGCCGCTGTGCTATCCTTCCACAACTCTCATAATTCATCTATCTCATCTTTTGTTTCATTACCCGGCACTGTAAATTCAGTTGAGTCAGCCACTACATTATCTTTGTCTTGCTGTTCTGCTGCTGCTGCGTGTGTGTGTGTGTGTGTGTGTGTGTGTGTGTGTGTGTGTGTGTGTGTGTGTGTGTGTGTGTGTGTGTGTGTGTGTGTGTGTGTGTGTGTGTGTGTGTGTGTGTGTGCGTGTGCGTGTGCTAGTGGGTTTTCTAATTCTCGGTGTGCTTTGGCGATGACAAACAAAGCCAGAAAAGTCCTCCAAACCGGTCCTGTGGGTGTACAGTATGACCTTTATTTGTACTGTATAACGTTGCTGTCGGGCAGAAACCTCTTATCTCCATATTTTTGTGTTTTCTTTGGTAAATTAATGCCTTACTTGATCATACTACAGCGTCACACGAAAGCATCAAAAGTAGCACATCCACAAGCTCGAAACGCTGCGCGGAGTGACAAGCTTGTAGATCTGCTACTTTTGATACTTTTGTATCAAAATTTTAATCCTGAAAAGTAACAGTTTTACTCCTACTAAACTCCTACTAAAACAAACTTTTTGCCATTTCAAAGTTTCCACCCGACAGAGCCGATAAAATCTGTCCAGATGCACTGGAAATGTTGCTTTTATTTTCACATTACTATATTGCTCCGCCACTGTCATTAACCACATTAAGTATTGTGTCCCTATTTTGAGCGTGTCATTATAAGTGAAACATTTTCAAAATCATTTGCGTCAAATCATAACCATATCCACCGCCTTCTCTTAAGTATAGTGGCCATGTTGTCTTGTTTACACCGGCTGAGTAGATGGTTAGAGGTGGTTTTGGGTCAGAACATTCTCTGTATTTTCCGAAGGCTTTTTTTTCTTCATAGAATCGTCTCATATAAGAATTGTGGTCCAAAAATAAACAAACTGTCTCGGCGATATTATCAGGGAGGAGGTTCTGTATCGTTTATGATAGTCAGTCACTCATATTTGAAACAGTCTGTTTCTGGGGAAAATTTAACTAATTCGTCTGAAGTAACATTAGCGTTTTCTCACCGTCAGTTGATGCTTCATATCCATAAGAGTAAAACCGCCGGGGTCATTTGTTTATTTTTGGAACACAGTTCTTATTTGACACGTAATTAAACACGTCTATGGGAATTAAGAACGGGGGGGAAAAAACGCGACCCAGGTAGGATGTGTAAATTACAGTTCGTCAGACTTCGGTGCTCTACTGTATATGTTGGTGTAGATGGGCCATTGATCGAGCAGTATTCAATGTGACCTATATGCAATGTGGGGAGACATTTATTTTTTGTACCATTGTAAAGCAATAGCACAGTAAATATTATATTATTCTATGATATGTGCAGTTCTTTCTAAATCTAGCCTCTTAATTGTGCTGTTAAAGTGCATCAGGTTGAAACATTTTACTATAAAATGGACACCTTTGTCTAAACAGGGGACCCCCGGTTATTTGATCCCCCAGATATTTGACCGCACGTTATGCTAAAATAACCACGGTATTTCTCAAACCCTATACATACTGCCAAACGTTTAATGACATTTTTTTTTAACAAGGTGATGAGAACCACGTACATTTTTACGTTGGGACCAACAAACCCGGCTAAACCTAGCCCAAACCCTAACCTTAACCTCACAAGAAAACTATGTCCAAACCTATCCTTAACCTTAACCATAACCTTTCAAAAACAAATGCCTAAACATAACCTTAAACCCTAAAATTAACCCCTAAACCTGATCATAACCTAAACGTTGAAATGCAAGGTACCTAGAATATGTGTGGTCCAGAAACGTTGTCATTGAATGTTTCTGGATAAAATGTGCAGTGATAAGGTTTCCTCTGGCGATTGGGTTGGGTTGACACCGCTGTGGTCCAGTGTCAGCTTGGTGTTGGTGCTGTACTGGGCTGACTTCCAGACAGGGTTTAGCCTCTCTAAGGTGTTTCTAACCTTGCTGAGTTGTCTCGTGATGTCGCTGCCTGCTCCTCCATCTTGACTGACAAACAGTGGGGGAAAGAAACTAAGTGCATTTACTCACGTACTGTACTCGAGTACAATTGGTGAGCTACTGTTATGCTACTTGTGTGTTTCCATGGGGAATTGCTGCAGTAAACTAATGAGTCAGTGAAGTGTATTGTGGAAGCACATGCGTTAGCTCTCAGGTGGATAATGAAACCAACGGAATGATGTGCTGTGCCTTCCTATAGCGCCCACCTATAGTAACAGCACCACTCTCAGGGGGGTCCAACCGAGATATTGTACACCGTAATTACTGTATGCTCTGCTCTGTAGGTGAACAATTAATTACATATATGTACACATAGAGAGAGACAGACAGACAGACATACGCACGCGCGTGTGCACACGCACGCACACACACACACACACACACACATATTGCTTATTGCTGTGAGGCAGAAACCTTGTGTCTCCATATTTAAACTTTGTCTTAAATCAATGCCCTGCTTCTTCGTACAAGTGCTACACATAAGTGGAGAAAATAGCCCATTATTTCAATGTTTTTTTTTATTTTTATCAATGCGAGAACAGTGGCTTCCATTATATGGCATGCTAACTTTCCCAGGAATAGAAAGCCTGCCGTTTCTATTAGCTTGGATTGGTCATCGATGATGTCACTGGAGCAAGAGTAACGAGGAGCAGAGAACAGAGGGATGAGAGAAGGAGTGTGTCTGATGATGGAATTGTAAATAATCATAAATCAGGGGGGATATGGAGAAATAGATGATGTAAAAAAATAAGACGAGCCGCTCACTGCCATCGACGCGGGAAACTCCCTGCCAGCTACTGGCAGGACGTCCCACCAGTGTTCATTTTTACAGCAATATTTGGTTTAGTCGACTCATTACTGTATTTCAGCGGGCCAAGATGGCGTCCTAATGCCTGATTTATAGCGCTTTCACACTCGGGTCCCGGGTGCGCACTCCAGACCGCTTGGCAGGTGTCGCGCTAGTGTGAATGTTGCGTATCGTCCCCCGAAACGGATAACCGTTCCGTTCCCGAAACCACCTCGGGAGGCAGTCTCGGATCCGGATCATGCGTTTTCGGGTACGGTACGCTGCAATGTGAAAGCAAGCGTACCGTTAGACGGAAGTGGCCCGCTATTTGGAATAGGTGACGGTATATAAACTCGACAAAAACAGCCAACAAAAACACATCGCAGATCAATCCAAAGGGGTTCAACCATGGCCGTAACATATCCACACCAAGCAGTATACAGC
>NC_137606.1:55040599-55048099 GCF_963280865.1 Gymnoscopelus braueri
GGGAATAGCAATGGGTTTGGCCTGCCCTGGCCGGGGTTACAACACAGGAATTTGTGTGAATTCCTGTGTTTCTTCCTGTTTAAAGGAGAATTTTTTGCCCAACGTTATTCTTTCTTTATTATGACGTTATGATATCCTAGGACGAGTGGTACAGTACATAAATTCCATAACTCCATGATCCGCCACAGTTAAAAACCCGCGCCTATGGTGCTTGTTTTAAATCACCTATTTTAATAGCTTTTTTTGCAACACTATGCAACCTGTTCTTGAATGTCGCTCACTGTAAGCCGCGCTTTGACGACACTTCCGGCGCCCGACAGGAAGTGTCGTCAAATCACGGCTTACGGTTGGTTTTGAAAAAATCTCGGAACAGCTCGGAATCGGATCAGATTTCACAGGTCCATTTCGGTTCCGGTCCGTTTTTTCTGGATCCGTGAAGAGCAGAGAGAGCCAGAGGAGAGAGGCGAAGGCTTTTGGCCTTGCTAGGCGAAGGTGCTATACTTGCCTGACTTATTTCTTGAAGATCTAAATCAACTTTTTCAAAATGCATTCACCTTCCTGCATGGACATTATATTTTTTCCATAACATACCAGCCACAGAATAAAACTGTTTACGGGGACATTCAGGACCATGTTGACTGTCGTGGTGGTGATCCCGATAATGTGCATTTGACCGTCCATGCTACTGTAGACGGAGGACTGGTTTGATGTGTTCATCATTGCCCTGGTAGGTAGCTTTGGATTGCGTGTACTTTCTCTCTCTAGCAATGCAGTAAAGTCTTTTGGAGAGACAGTCAAATACAAAGATAGACAGAGACAAAGAGAGATTAACATTATGACACAGTCGTAAAACACCTCAACATACAACATAATGCTAATCACAATACCTCTACAACATACTAATCAAAACACCAATACAACGTAATACTAATCAAAATGCTTCTACAATATATAATACTAATGAAAACACCAGTACGATATACTGATCAAAATGGGGTCTTCAACGTGTTTTTTAGACCAAGGACCCCTTAGCTGAGAGAGAGAGATCTTAGCATCTCTATTCCCCCCAGAATAGAGATGCTAGGGTTCAAGTGGTTAAATAAAAAAATAAAAAAGCCTATCACACACAGATTTGGCGGCCCCCTTTTAGGAATGGGTGGACCCCCTAGGGGTTCTGTACCCCTGTTGAAGACCCATCCTCGAAAACATAATACTAATCAGAACACCCCCACAAATTATAATACTAATCAAAACACATTTACAACATAATCCTACATCAAAACAGCTATACAATATAATATAATACTAATACAAAACAAAACATAACACTGATCAAAACACCAATACAATATAATGCTAATACAAAAACGTATATTAATCAAGACACCATTACACACATAATGTTATACTATTTGATGTGAAATCAGACCTTGACCTGTGAAGTGCTCTTGCCTGTGTGCTCTGCTGTCCACAAATGCAATGTGCCACTAATGTTTTCCACTAGCTGGATATGCAAATAGTTCCATCGTTAATGTAAAACACAATGTGCAGCACAAACATAATGTTGCCATCAGTCACGTCCATGAAGCAGACAGTCGCCACATGACCACGAGTTGAAACATCACAGATAAGAGGCTTGTAGTTTTAGAGCAACTGAGATGAATTGAAACAGTGAATGTGTGGATGTAATTCAAAAAATAATTAGAAAGGGAAAATGGTGCCTTTTGGATTTATAAAAATATTTGTACTTGAGAACAATGAGGTGGAACATACACTCCATACACATCAAGCACTGGGGCAGCAAATGAGTTTGATTTCATATACCACTTAAAGGTAGGGTAGGCTATATTTTTTAGTAGTACAATAAATGTATACTTGAACTTATAAGTCATTATAACAAGCTTTATAATGTGTTATGATTATGGTTATAAAGCATTATAAATATGATTATAAAGGATTATGATCAGATTACAATGCCTTATAAGTATGTGTATAATGCGTTATACACATGGGATGCATAGCAAGTGCTACCAAACTTTTTTTGGTTCAAAAGGTTAAAGCACTGTATTCTGATAGTAATCATCACCATAGAGTGTTTGTTCAGTAACAGGGGTCTTCCCCATGTCTCTCCAGCTCTTTAATAAACAGGAAAAAAAACATTAAGGTAGGTGACACAATTTCAGCCAATCAGGAGAGAGTAACAATTTATCAGCTTCCACTTCCAATTGTGTCAGCTCAGTTACTTGTGTCATCACTTCCAATTTCACTTGTTTAATCTGTATCCTGACTGAGTTCTCTATCCTGATTGGACAAAATTGGTATCCCGGCCTCAAAATACATTTTCCGTTTAAATCCCTTACCCAACCTTTAAAACAAAATATATGATATTAAACATACAATGCGCCAGCTCAGAAACGATCATTTTGAAATTGCAGATCTTCTCCTGTCAATCATAGCCATTGATGGGGAGAAAGAGATGATAAAATAAGTACAAATGAAGAGATCCATACAGGTCTTCAATTTTCTACAGAATGCAAGTTCATCTGGTGACTGGATCTAGCTCTGGGCTGCCCATTAGTTTCAATAGTCCGACAAATGTGAGCTTAGTGTGGGGTTAGATTAAGTCGTGAGGTTAAGTGATGGGTTAGGGCTAGGTTTAGTTATAATGCCGACGGAGCAATGGTACTTCAGAACAATGGACTCTCGTCGGACTAATGCCATGGCACTCTGATCAAATTCTGGACAGAGTTTTAACTTACACATTATTCAACATTCAGATTTAGGTCAAATGTTGTACATTTTAATTATTTAGATGTAGTACATACATCCACCTCAGAATCCATAGAAAATGCACCTAACTATATAAATACTATACTGTACCAGGTTCCCAGGGGTCTATACTAAGTCCCCTCCTTTTTCCACATCAAATTTTTTCAAACGGAAATAGCAGATCAACAAGCTCTCAACACGTTGCAACATGTTGTGAGCTCTGTGATATCAGTAGTTCCCAACATAGGGTTCGTGTGGTTATCACAACAGAGGCAAAGCAGGCACAGTAATTTGAATCCGTTCGTGAGCTTCTTTAGCTTGTTTTTGTAATGGTCCATTGTTTATTATGGAGTGACAACATTATATGAGCTCCAATGTCAGCCCTGTACACACCTGTTTGAGTATTAGTTCAGCTGACACAAAAATGTCAAACACAAAGGGACCACAGAATCAATTCATCATGGATATGGGTGTAGTGTGTACGGCAATGCAAACATGTAATAATAACAAAACAAGTTGGTGTGGTATGTATGAAAGGCACACGGCGATGGGGGACAGGATTTTCTTTCTTTTAGTTTAGTTGGGTTTATTTGAATTGCAAATAACTCACAAAACATCATACATTCAAATACATGTCAGGATTAAACACAATAAAGTCTAGGACCATTGTGTTCTTCTCACAAACAAACAAACTAGGTGACAATCCACATGTGTGACAGTATCTAAAATAAATAAAACCAATACAAGACACAATTAAATGAAAAAAAAAAACCTAGTAGGGGCCTAACTGGTAGCAATGCAATTTGTTAATTGTTTTGCTGTAAAACAAGACGTTGCATTTATAAAGACACACATGAGCTCTGGCTCTTGTGAAGATTGTGTGCCTCCCCCACATGAGTTAGAACACACACACACACACACACACACACACACGCACACACGCACACACGCACACACACACACACACACACACACACACACACACACACACACACACACACACACACATTCATGTGCTGTATATTTCATAAACGTAGATACAAATATAAGTCATATGTTTTCACAAGTAGGCTACAGACAGAAGAGTGTATTCAGGGATGACTGAGCCGGGTGGGGGTTACAATTAGCATTCCCAATTGGGGAGACAGAAGGTCTCCATCCCCCCTTCCTGCCTTATACAGTTGCAAATCGAATCAGGGACTCAAAGTGTGATCTATTGTTTGTCTGGGTGGGGTCTTACCTTACAGGGCTGACACACCCACACATGCATCTTCTTTAGATCTCTCTGCTATAAAGACCATACTGATTTGTGACTATTTGTGTGTGTCACTCACAGGCCGTGAGGCTGCTGTGATGGGACCTCAGGGTCCATGGAAAGCTGTTTTGTACTGTTTTGTACTTTGAAATAAATCGGATGCATGTAACCTCACTGACTGGAGTGATGACTCAATTCATTCTACAACCATTCATACACACCACTGGAACAACAAACTGACTACAATATGACGTTGTTGGCAACTACAAAAGTGCAGTAGAACCTTTAAGTCTGTGGTTTTCAGATACCACACATGCAACATGTGAATAATTTGGTTGTTAGTCTGGACAGCGTCACCCTAGATTCCACTGGAAGGCAGATGAGTTAATTGAATTGGCTCCTTCCCATGTGTGATAGGGTGCCCCCTATGGACAGAAGTGAAAGCGGTTTTGGAGGTGCACTCTATAGAGGGCGTCAACACGCTATTCAAATTTGGGTTACGACTAAATGTAGAGTTCCTGATACATGTCGTTTTTTGTAAGAAATAGGCTCCGCCGACACATTTGTGAAGGCAATTATAGGCAAATGGTTTGGAGTATCAAAACCCTGCTTGACCTGCAGCGTTTTTAATTATTTCCATATTGGCTTCAAATCTAGCGACGGGAACTTACCGCCTGATGTGACTATGTCACCATGAACTTTAAAAATGTCAAAACTATCATCTTCCAAATATTTTTCAACAACACCAGAGACAATTTTGACAGCAGGCTCCATACTATACAAAAATATTGAAATGATGAAAATAATTCCACTTTATGTAACCCACTGTATTTGTCTTTTCAGTGATACACAGTTACAGGTTATAATGAGACTGGCTTGTAAACTTTAAATGAATAACCCAAAGGAACAATCAGGCACGGTTGACCTTTTATCTAAGCAACCAGAATTTGATTACAAAACAGTGGCAACAACAAATGGCCAAAAAAAATAAAAAGGGTGCTCCTTGGGTTACAGATGTCCGCCAGGCAGTGGTGGAAAAAGTACTCCAATGTTTTACTTAAGTAAAAGTATCAATACTGCAATGTAGAAGTACTCTGTTACAAGTAAAAGCCCGGAATTCAAAATTTACTTGAGTAAAAGTACAAAAGTATTGGTATCAAAATGTATTTAAAGTACCAAAATTAAAAGTACTAAAATGTTTGAAAATAGCAGATCTACAAGCTCACAACGCGTCGCAACGCGACGCGTTGTGAGCTTGTAGATCGGCTATTTTCAAATAGCCTAGGTATGAAATAGGGCTAAAGTGGTTAATGTATGTTTTATAGTGTATCTGCAAAGTAACTAGTAACTAAAGTTTTCAAATAATTGTAGTGGAGTAAAAGTACAATATTTGCCTCTGAGATGTATTGGAGTAGAAGTAAAGTATTGAAAATTGGAAATACTCCAGTAAAGTACAAATACCTCAAAATTGTACTTAAGTACAGTACTTAAGTAAATGTACTTAGTTACTTTACACCACTGGTCATGGGGTGCAGCAATAGAAATAGTTTGTATGAGGCCACACTCACACATTTGCGGAGATCAGTCTGCTAACCGACCGCGGATAGGACCGATCTATTGCTGTGTATTTGGAATACATGAATTGTATGTAAGATCACAGACATGTGCTGTATGTGTATGGGGCGGTCCGCCCGAAACACACCCATTCATTTCCCCCCTCTCCCCCTCCTCCTCCGCCCCATGGATGTGTAATGGGGCGGACGCATGCTGCACGCAAATGTGTGATTGCGGCCTGACAAGATGATGCAACGGGCCGTGGCCCCGATGGGCAGAAGTTAACCACTTAAACCCTATTATACTAGTGTATTTTCTGTTTTCTGTTATTGAGGGGAAAGCTTTCACTGAAAAAAAAGCTCAAGCTCACAACGTGTTGCAGCGCAATACATGGTAAGCTTGTCGGAATCGACTATTTTCTGCAAAAGTTTTCCCGACAATATGGATGCTGGGGTTTAACCCATTAAGACCTGAGGCGATTTTTAAAAATGTTTTCTAAATCCTAACAGTTTTTTGATTTTTTTTGGGTTTTGTTTCAAGATTAAATAAAAATAGCAGATCTACAAGCTCATAGTCACTCTGTGCCGCGCTATGAGCTTGTATATCTGCTATTTTTGAATAGCAAAGACATCACAAAGTGACAAAGTTCCAGGTCTCAATGGGTTAAGTGGTTAAAGCAGTTTTGGAAGTGCATTCTATTCACAGCCCTATTCACACTGCGAGCTGGTTGTGAGCTTGTAGATCGGCTATTTTGGAACATTTTAAAACGTATAAAATCGGGACACATTCGTGCCCTACAGTCCCTCCCACCCCATCCAACCCATACCAACCTACAAGGCCACGAGAGAGGGCCACAATACAAATAGAAAAATGCATTTACTTTACGAATTACTTCTCAAAACAACTGCTAGAACGACATGGACCCCAGGACTAAAGGACTATATACAAGTAAGACGCGCGAACGCTGGAAGCGAACGCAGCTCGAAAATATTGTGTATTTACGGACTTGTAATCTCTGTTATTTCACCGTGATGGGGAGAGAAAATTGACATCGTGTGTGTGTATGTGTGTGTGTGTGTGTGTGTGTGTGTGTGTGTGTGTGTGTGTGTGTGAGTGTGTGTGTGTGTGTGTGTGTGTGTGTGTGTGTGTGTGTGTGTGTGTGTGTGTGTGTGTGTGTGTGTGTGTGAGTGTGTGTGTGTGTGTGTGTGTGTGTGTGTGTGTGTGTGTGTGTGTGTGTGTGTGTGTGTGTGTGTGTGTGTGTGTGTGTGTGTGTGTGTGTGTGTGTTTTGCAGGCTGTTGTGCATTTTAATCAGAGCATTGTCTAAATTCCTGCACTCTGGCGGCTGCACACAGGCAGTGCATGCACACAGAAATGCACACAGACACACACACACACACAACCCGAGCACGGTTACATAGTAAGCTCCACTTGGTCGGAGGCGCAGCTTCGCCGCGCCTCCTTCCGCGCCTCCTTCCGCGTTCGCAACTAAAATATATGGTATACTTCAAAAGTATGTTTTGTGGTCTAGAAATATAGTTTCCAATATATATTTTGCTAATGCATGCATGTGAAATACATATTCTGTCTCTGTAGGGTGGAAACCTGTTACTTTTCAGGATTCAAATGGAAAAAAAAAACAAGTAAAGAAAAGTAGCAGATCAACAAGTTCAAAACGCGTCGCTTTGCGTCACGTTTCAAGCAAGCTTGCAGATCTTTGATGCTTTTGTGTGAAGCTGTAGTATGATCAAGTAGTGCATTCATTTACGAAAAAACACAAACGTTAAATTATGAAGATAACAGGTTTATACATTTGTATTTGCAGTGTTTTTGTAGTAGTAGCCTATTATGTCCCGTAGGCTGGCTGCATGGTTTCATCCTCCGTGTTAACTCACTTACTGTGATCCATGATGTTATGTGCAAA
>NC_137606.1:55050599-55060599 GCF_963280865.1 Gymnoscopelus braueri
GTGAACACAGCTAAGTGGCTCACCACTACTAGCTCAGTGGGACTTATAGCACTAAAGCCAGTTACTACCAAGTTAAGTGTCCACTGCTACCGACGAGGAAGGAAGAAGGAGAGATTGATTGTACTTTGAGCTACCAGGCCATGCTCTGGATCAATGTTTTTCAGCCCAAGGACCCCTTGGCTGAGAGAGAGATGAAGCAGGGACCCCCACTACATATTTTATACAATTGTGTTGCAGAAACTTTTTCATAGATTTCATAGATAGCTGGATTCACGTTAATGTGTATTCTCAGATAGTTGACCTTTAAACCCTCAGTATTTTGTCAACTTGACCGTTGGCTCTGTACCTGGTCTGTTCTTTTTTCCCTCTACACCGACTCTCAGAAAATAGCCGATCTATAAGCTCACAACGCCTCGCAGCGCGAGGCGTTATGAGCTTGTAGATCGGCTATTTTCAGCTAGCTACATTATTTCTTTATTTTGGCTCAGGAGAGTCGAGGGGCATTTCATGGGGTTCAGGGGTTTATTATTATTTTATATTGCTGGCTTATTAAAAGGGTGTTTTGTGCAGTTTATAGGCTGTGGATATTAGGGTTCTTTAAGGTGGTGTAAGTATATGAGTGCCTTAACTTGAGTTTGAGAGTGGTACGCATATACTTGACCAAGATGCTGTATGACTTCGGACCTGTGTAGCTTTTTTAGTATTGTGTTGATATTGTGTTGGTGTTGTGTTTATATTGTGTTGGTGTTGTGTAGTTGTGTTGATATTGTGTTGGTGTTGTATAGTTGTGTTGATATTGTGTAGTTGTGTTGATATTTTGGTGGTGTTGTGTTGGCTTAAACCAGTGGGATTGAAGAGCTACTGTATGTACCTGAGAAGAGGGTATATTTCTTTGGTAAAGGGTTTTTACCTGATTGATTGATTGATTGACATTTTTATTAGGCAAAAGAATGTAAAACAACACAGTTACATTTATAATGCTTTTGTCTATTAGGTCCGGCCAAAAAAGTCCTTGCGGGCTTGTTTCCGTTGGGGTCCTTGAATTAATTTCATAGACATATATAGTAGCAACCAAACAGTTCAAAAATCTACATAAGAATACAGAGGAAAAAATATATACCACTATGTACAAAAAAAGCATTAGAAAAAAAAAAAAAAAAGGGGAGGTGGGGGTCATCTGTCTACAGGGAAACTGGTACTAGCTCCTCTGAAGTGGCCTGAGCCCAGGTCTATGGAACCAAGGGAAAAGTGTTGAGTATTTGTCATTTTAAACCAGGATGTGCAAGTATAAAAACATATTGTCGTAAATAATTTAGGAGACCCACAAAATAAACAAAACACAAAGACAAGTAAAGATAATATTATATACTGTAGAGGTGTATAAAAACAACTCAGGTCCCTAAGTATCATTAGGAGGCAGGAGCGCTACACATAGTGTACCTAATGTACCAGCAAAAAAAGCAGACGTGCAAAAACGATTTTGACATACTGTCCATTCCTGTAACCTCTCACCAACTCACTCACTTACAGCCTTCCACACAAACCCGCAGGCACACGGTACATTTAAATGCAAATACACACATACCAACACATCTTACTGAAAGCAGCCTCTTTGAAGCGTGGAGTATGATGCTACTCCCTCAAGCTATGCACTCATACACACAGAAGAGAAGCTCTCTGTTAATGGCTTTAACCCATTAAGACCTGAGGCCGCTTCTAAACATTTTCTAAATCCTAACAGTTTTTCGGAAAAAAATGTCAAAAAAAAAAAAATCACGATTTTTCAAAAATAGCAGATCTACAAGCTTGTATATCTGCTATTTTTGAATAGCCTAAAGAAATCTAAAAGTGACACAGATGCGTTCCAGGTATTAATGGCTTTAAGGCCCGAATACATCTCAAACACGGTGGGGAACAGCATAGCGGGTCATCTGATACAGTGTCTGTGTGCGTGTTCAGGCTGTAGTAGTAGTCCGATTTCACAAGAGAAACAAGTGGCCTGGTCTATGAAAACAAGCCCACACACAACACACACTTGAACTTTTTTGTTAGTGTGGAGATATATGGCCCCATCTTGCGCGACACGGCGCCCTATCCCTTATGCCTAATCTTATTTTTTATTATCTATAAAAACATTTTTAAATAGTGAGAATAGCTGATCTACAAGCTCATAACGTGTCGTTGTAGATCGGCTATTTTCACTGTCTTAAAAATATTTTTCAAAATAATAAAAAAATGTCCAATAAGATTAGGCATAAGGGATAAGGCGCCGTGCAAGATAGGGCCCCTCAACGACTACAAGATGTGTTGTGTTGGTGGTGAGTCATTGTGCTGATATCGTGTTGGGGCGGCAGTGGCACAGGAGATGGAGCGGCCGCCTTGCATTCGGAAGGTTCCTGGTTTGAGGGGGGGGGAGGGGTTGGGTTGCTGCGTTTTAACCCAGCAACCCTATGTAAATTGCGCCACTGCTGATAAACGTCCCAGCCCAACAGTAATGTAACTAATAATTGGGCCGCGCGACCCGGAAATTACCGTAATAATCCTAAAACGGGAGAAAAAAAAAAGTTGTATAAAAAAAAAAAAACATTTTTTTTTTTTTTTTTTTGGGTGGCCCACCGGCCGTCTGGCGGCCCGTAAATGGCGCGGCCGTTCTGGAATTTTCCCGAATTTCCCAGTGGCCAGCACGTCCCTGAAGTGAAGTGTAACGGTGCGTTTTAACAGCGGGCGATCAGCGGGCGATCAGGATAGTATTTTCCGGAAGTGCATTATATGTCTATGAGAGCCGGCGACTACTGGCGATAGGGCGAAGTGGGCGGGGGGGCGATGAAAGATGGATTTTCTTTATCTTTTGGACGATGTCGCCCGGGATCGCCCGAGAGTCGCCCGCTGTTAAAACGTACTGTTAGTGTTGAAGTGTCCTTGAGTAACCCTACATTGCTCCCAATGAGCAGGCTCCCAATAAGCCCTTTGGATAAAGGCACTATAGTAAATTCAGTCCATTTACCATTAATTTCAGGACATGTGTGTGTACACACACACACACACACACACACACGTGCCTACGGTGGTGTGGTGTTTTTAATCTCATGAGCTTTTGGTGGAAAACAGGTGCTCATGAATATTCAACGGACAGAATGTTGTCCAAAATTTGCTTTTCATCTTAAAACATCCCCTTGAGTGTGTGTGTGTGTACGTGCTTCTACTCACTGTATGCCATGCACACGCTAAGTTTAAAGTCGGTCGGTCGGATGATTCTCCAGATATCTCGAGATATGTGTGTGTGTGGACAGCCTACCTAGCAGATCTATCATGCTCACAATGCATGGCAACTAGGGGTGGGACGATATATCGATATATCGATATATCGCGATACTTTCTCCCGCGATAACTAATCGATATCATGCCGAAAAATATCGATTAAAAAAAATAAAAAAAAATAAAAAAGTTTGTGATACGTTGTTTTTCCTACTCTGTATTTGTGTAATGATGATTTTGAACTGTTTGGTGCTATTTTATTTGTTTATGAATTGAATACAAGGACTATCGTGATATATCGTTGGTGAATTTTCATGCAATATATCGTGATATCGCAATATATCGATATTTTCAGATATCGTGATATATCGTTGGTGAAATTTCTTGCAATATATATCGAATATCGTGATATCGCAATATATCGAACATCGTCGAATATCGTGATATATATTGTTATCGTGGGCCTAATATCGTGATATATATCGTATCGTGAGGTACCCATATCGTCCCACCCCTAATGGCAACGCATTGTGAGCTAATAGATCGGCTATTTCAAGTGACACTATAATATGTACGACAAAGTAGGGCATTCATTTACGAAAAAAAAACAAAAAAAAGTCTAAATATGGAGATACATGATTTCTGCACGACAGCAACATTATGCTGTTTCATAATGGGTGGGAAAGAGAGACAAAAGAAATAAGAAAGTACTCATGTATATGCACATACAACATATATAGCCTATAGGGCATAGCATAGCACTAGCAGTGGCGGCCTAGGATCAAGCCAGGATCAAGCCATCCAGGATCCTGGTGATTCATGTCCATAAAACGTTTCATTCTGTGAAAAATGTAATTGAAAACGGCAAAACAAAGGGTATTTATTAAATGAAGTATATCATATAATTAAATATAAAAAAAAAAATCTTCACACAATCAAATGTTTTATGGTCATGATTCATCAGGATCCTGGATGGCTTGATTCTAGGCTTAAATTGATTGATATATTAAATATTTTTTAGAAATCTCTATGGGAAAAATGAATGGGCTCTGGAAGGATGGAACCAGAAAAATGGTCACCACTGCTATGCCCTATAACAGTGGTTTTCAACCAGTGGTCCGGGGACCACCAGTGGTCCTTGAGGGAGCATCAGGGGGTCCCCAGCAAAATCAGTTAACATGGCGTCAAAATCATTTTAACCAACTTAGCTTTGGCTAATTTTCAAAAATAGCAGATATACAAGCTCATAGCGCGGCACCGAGTGCCGCGCTATGAGCTTGTAGATCTGCTATTTTTTTTTAAACCTTGAAAAAGTGTGCATATCTTTGAATATTAATATTTTTTTAAGCGGAAATTAAATGATTTCTTTGCTTCTGGGGGTCCCTGGCACAAAACATTTTCAAATGGGGGTCCGCGGCCCAAATGTATATCAATTTAGGGGTCCTTGGCATGAAAAAGGTTGAAAACCACTGCACTATAAGAACATGTGTGTTTGTTACCATCTCCTAGCCAGGGCATCAAAGAGCTCTCATCTCCGCTGCCACTTTGCCTCTCATCAGTATTCTCGGTGGGGTTCTCACTAAAGGAACAGCTTACTGTGGAGAAAGACGGGTTTTTACCAGGAAATGTTCACAGCACCACCCCGCCGCCAAGCAAGCCCCCTCGCACGAGAGCAGCATGCAGCATGGGCCCAGTGGTGGAAAAAGTACTAAAATTCTCTACTTAAGTAAAAGTACCAATACTGCAGTATGAAAATACTCTGTTACAAGTAAAAGTCCAGAATTCAAAATTTACTTGAGTAAAAGTACAAAAGTATTGGCATCAAAATGTACTTAAAGTACCAAAAGTAAAAGTACTAAATATTTGAAAATAGCAGATCTACAAGCTCACAACGCGTCGCGATGCGACGCGTTGTGAGCTTGTAGATCGGCTATTTTCAAATAGCCTAGGTATAAAATAGGGTTAAAGTGGTTAATGTGTGTTTCATAATATCATAATTTATATCTGAAAAGTAACTAGTAACTAAAGTTTTCAAGTAAATGTAGTGGAGTTAAAGTACAATATTTGTCTCTGAGATGTAGTGGAGTAGAAGTAAAAGTATTGGAAATACTCAAGTAAAGTACAAATACCTCAAAATTGTACTTAAGTAAATGTACTTAGTTACTTTCCACCACTGAGCATGGCCCTGTGTGTGTGTGTGTGTGTGTGTGTGTGTGTGTGTGTGTGTGTGTGTGTGTGTGTGTGGCATGCAGCGCGTCGGCAAACTGTCCTAGTCTGTTAAATATCCCCAAGGTTGTTTTTGCTGCCTCATGGCTCCGCATGACCCCGTAAACAGCATGTGAACCTGTCTACGCAACGATAGACTCACCGCTTTGTGACACAGCCCGCCCCTCGTTGCTACGCTAGCTGCTGTAATTGCACCGCCTGCAGTATGTGGGAAAAGACGTCAGAGGAAAGGTCACCAAAGCACAGCATTTAAATGCAGAGTATTCTCCCGAGTGTTAAAGGTATTGTAAGTGATCTTTTTTTTTTCTTTTGGTTAACTCTTTAAGACCGGGAACGCATCTGTGTGTCATTTTTAGATTTGTTGGGCTATTCAAAAATATCAGATCTACAAGCTCATAGCGCGGCACTCGGTGCTGCGCTATGAGCTATGAGATCTGATATTTTAGAAAAATCATGAACAGTTGTGCAAATATTTGAATCTTTTGATTTTTTTTGGCGGACATTTGTAACTCAAATCTTTGCTTCTGGGGATTCCTGAAACTGACTATTTTACAAAATGTTCGCTTTAAAAAATATAGATTTTGCCACGAATTTTCACAATTTAAAAAAAATAGCAGATCTACAAGCTCATAGTGCGGCACTCGGTGCCGTGCTATGAGCTTGTACATCTGCTATTTTTGAATAGCCAAAGAAATATACATTTACCGGTCTCAATGGGTTAAGACAAAAAGGCAGCAAACAGAAAATACGTTTCCGTTTTCAGTAGCCTGTGTGCAGTGAAGCCAGCAGCTGTCTCCTTACAGACAGACAGTCCATAAGGTGAACTAAGATGTTTAAACAGTCAACAGTGTTTCAGTAAATGCAACATGGGGTATGATACATTATGTTGAATTAAATTAATCCAACAGGATAACGGATACAAGCGGCCAAAATGTGTTTTCTCAGGCGGGTGGTGGGCGTCTCCCTTAGAGATACGGTGAGGAGTTCAGTCAGCTTCTCCTTCACTTGGCAAGGAGGTTTCGGGGCATCTAGTACGGATGCCCCTAGGGAGGTCCTCGCTACACGTCCCACTGGGAGGAGACCGGCCCTGGCAGGCCAAGGACCAGATGGGGGGGATTATATCTCCACGCTGGCCTGGGAACGCCTCGGGATCCCTCGGGATGAAGTGGCTAATGTTGCCTGGGAAAGGGAAGTCTGGAGCTCTCTGACTGTTGCCCCCGCGACCCGACTCCAGATAAGCGGTTGATGGATGTATGGATGGATGGATGGATGGATGGTTAAAGGGATTGTAGGCAAGTTCAGAGAAAAAAAATAAAAAAACTGTTGTCAAACGGTTTCACTCGGAACAGTTCACACTGACACGCACATGCGTGCGTTAATTTACGTCCCGGACAAACATAAACTGTAGGGAAAATACGGATTTCAGAAAGAGGACTGTGTTTCAATGCAGGAAAACACCCCAGCATCATTATATAGTGGCTGATAGAGGGGAAAAAATGCAAAAAAAAAAAATATATATATATATATATATAAATATTTTTTAAATTTAGGCTTAATGTTGCCTAGAATCCTTTTAACATAAGCATTAACGTTGCATCTTTTGACAGAGCAAATGCAGTTCAGCTGCCACTCGGCATCAAAGGCAGTGCGCTTCCCCACATTAGAATGACGCACTTGTAGAACTAATTCATAAATCCAATCGATAGCTGCTGCTGGATGGCGATGATGGTCACTTTGTAGAACAGGATGAGCGCAACTGCTCGTCGGACAGAGGTAAATTGATCTTCGTGAACAACCAATACAGTAGGCCTCTAAGATTTGATTAAGCTAAAAAGGTGTAATTTTGACGTTGTAATATCTTTTTCGAGGTTGTTTTTTGGTTGAGAAAAAAAATTTTAGGTCATGACCTTGGTGTCCTCAACGGTACACTGTAGTTACAGTATTATCGAAAAGTTTTAACAGACGAGAAGAACATCTTGACGGCCGTACACACAAAAACCTGATGATAAACAAAACATAATCCCAAATGTATAAGGTGCAAGAAAAGCAAAAAGGAATCAAACACATTCCCTATAGTTTATGAATAAAGGAAATAAGTAAAGCAATGGTCCATTGTACCGCAGTGCCAGTTTTTCAAACTCCCAGGTTCTATAATTATGTCCTGCTCAGCATTTTTACTTCCTCGTCTTCGGATAGAAAAATAGCATCATTTGTTGTTACCTGAACGAGCCGGTTGATTTACGGTGGTGGTATATATGCAGGGGACCCTGCTTTTACTGTTTAATATATTCTAACGAGGCTAAACATAATGTACAACACCTGACACCGGCCACCATCTCTCTTATGGAATTAGGGAGGTTTTGTTTTGTTCAGCCCACTGCATTACACCCATGCTACATTATGCTGTTTCAAAATGGATGGGAAGGAGGAGAGACCAAAACATTTGAAAATATTACTAAATACCCCCTGAGGTGCCTGTGAATGTGTGTTTGTGTGCGTGTACGAGTCGGACTGAAACCTTGTGGGCCTATATCTCCATATTTAACCCATTAAGACCTGGAACGCATCGCTGTCACTTTTTGATTTGAGCAAAAAAGCATTATTTTACACTTTGGCTATTCAAAAATAGCAGATATACAAGCTCGTAGCGCGGCACCGAGTGCCGCGCTACGAGCTTGTAGATCTGCTATTTTTGAGAAATCGTGAAAGTGTGTGCAAATCTTTGAATATATATTGTTTTAAAGCAAAAAAAAATAACTCAAATCGTTGCGTCTGGGGGGCCCCTGGAACAACATATTTTGAGATAGGGGTCCGCAGCCAAATACCTATCATTTTGGGGGTCCTTGACATGAAAAAGTTTGAGAACCACTGATATAGAAACATACGTTTTTTTTTCAGAAAACTGTTGGGATTTAGAAGACATTTGTAGAATTGGCTTCAGGTCTTAAAAGGGTTCAACTTTTTTCTCTTTCTCTTTTTTGTAAATGAATGCCCTAAAAAAAACAAACAGAAGTCTCGCTAGAGGAGATTGAAATCTCGAGATTTCAATCTCGTCTAGCGAGACTTCTGTTTTTTTTTTGCATAGTGTTCTGTCACTATGAACGTCAGATCTCACCAAAAAAATAAAATAAAAAAGCTATTAAAATATGTGATCTAACCTAAGGCCTATCCGCGCACCTTTTAAGCTGTGGCGGCTCAGGGGTGGAGTTATGAAAAATTTCTACTGTACCATTCATCCTAAGATATCATAACGTCATAGAAAAGGTAAGAAAACTTTACTCCAAAATTCTCCTTTAAGATGCAAAAAGTTGTGAGTTGTGGGCTTGTAGATCAATTTCATTTTTTCAATTTGTCTTTTTTAATATTAGTATTGTCTTTAAGTGGAAGTGGTTAAGACTGACTGTGGGTTTTATAGATATTAAACAAATTAAAACATTATTAATGAGGATGGGAAAATTTACAAAAAAGTCTGTGGGTTTTCTAAATAGCTGAACCATAAAAGGTATTAACAAGAACTTGGGACTAATTATCTACAATGGATACATTGGAACACGAGTACTTTTTTTCTATTGCATGAAAGGTAACAGTTTGGACAATACAAGGTTCCCTCCCGAGAGAGACGCTATTCACCTGTTTCTTAGGTGTGTGTTTTCCACTTCCTGCCGATTTCATTGGATAGCATTGGTCATCTGACCAGTTTCATTGGATTTCATTGGATCAAATCAACAGGAAGTGGAAAACACACAGCCTAGGAAACAGGTGAATATGCCGTTTCAAAATGGATAAGAGAGAGAGACAATTAATGAGAAAGATCACTAAATGTCCCCTGAGGTGGCTGTGAATGTGTGTGTGGGTGTGTGTGTGCATGCACGTGAGCTTGCATGCACATGTCGGGTGGAAACCTTATATGTCCAAAACAGAATATTAAAAAAAGAACCTACTTATTGTCTCCAATGTAGTTATTATTAATAGTCACAAGCGTAGCGACGCATTGTGAGCTTGCAGATTGTTTTCACTAGTATTGAGTGACACTCGTTGTATGACAGTAGTAGGCCATCAATTTCTGAAAAAAAAACATGAGAAAATGGTTTGATAAAAACCTGGTTTCTGCCCGACAGCGATTTTATGAACTGCATAAAGTCACTATCATCTAAATGGCTGGGTAAGAGAGACATAAGAGAGCAATACGAAATGACTGAACTACGATCTAAATACCCCTTGAGGCGTCTTTGAAAATGTCAACAAAACTGTTACTTTTAAGGAAATGGAAAAAAAAATACCTGCGTTCCAAACGCGTTGTGAACTTGTAGAACGGTTATTTATTTTGTTGCTACTTTTGTGTGACTCTGTAGTATGACAAATTAGGGCATTAATTTACCAGGAAAAAAATACATAAAAAGTTGAAATATGGAGATGCTTGGTTTCTGCCCAACAGCGAAATAGATGGGAAAGAGAGACCGCAAAGTAAGAAATGACTCAACTAGAAACTAAATACCCCCCTGAGGTGGCTGTGAATGTG